>NC_140991.1:264046546-264049249 GCF_052327205.1 Somniosus microcephalus
CTCCCCCCCCGTGTCTCTCTCCCCCCCCCCGTGTCTCTCTCCCCCCCCCCGTGTCTCTCTTCCCCCCCCCCCGTGTCTCTCTCCCCCCCCCCGTGTCTCTCTTCCCCCCCCCGTGTCTCTCTTCCCCCCCCCGTGTCTCTCTTCCCCCCCCCGCTCGTGTCTCTCTTCCCCCCCCCCGTGTCTCTCTTCCCCCCCCCCGTGTCTCTCTTCCCCCCCCCCGTGTCTCTCTTCCCCCCCCCCGTGTCTCTCTTCCCCCCCCCCGTGTCTCTCTTCCCCCCCCCCCGTGTCTCTCTTCCCCCCCCCGTGTCTCTCTTCCCCCCCCCCGTGTCTCTCTTCCCCCCCCCCGTGTCTCTCTTCCCCCCCCCCGTGTCTCTCTTCCCCCCCCCCGTGTCTCTCTTCCCCCCCCCCGTGTCTCTCTTCCCCCCCCCCCGTGTCTCTCTTCCCCCCGGCCCCCCCCGTGTCTCTCTTCCCCCCCCCCGTGTCTCTCTTCCCCCCCCCCCGTGTCTCTCTTCCCCCCCCCCGTGTCTCTCTTCCCCCCCCGGTCTCTTCCCCCCCCGTGTCTCTCTTCCCCCCCCCCCGTGTCTCTCTTCCCCCCCCCCGTGTCTCTCTTCCCCCCCCCCCCGTGTCTCTCTTCCCCCCCCCCGTGTCTCTCTTCCCCCCCCCCGTGTCTCTCTTCCCCCCCCCCCCCGTGTCTCTCTTTCCCCCCCCCGTGTCTCTCTTTCCCCCCCCCGTGTCTCTCTTTCCCCCCCCCGTGTCTCTCTTTCCCCCCCCCCGTGTCTCTCTTTCCCCCCCCCGTGTCTCTCTTTCCCCCCCCCGTGTCTCTCTTTCCCCCCCCCGTGTCTCTCTTTCCCCCCCCCGTGTCTCTCTTCCCCCCCCCCGTGTCTCTCTCCCCCCCCGTGTCTCCCCCCCCGTGTCTCTCTCCGCCCCCCGTGTCTCTCTCCCCCCCCGTGTCTCTCTCCCCCCCGTGTCTCTCTCCCCCCCGTGTCTCTCTCCCCCCGCCGTGTCTCTCTCCCCCCCCCCCGTGTCTCTCCCCCCCCCCGTGTCTCTCTCCCCCCCCCTCCGTGTCTCTCTCCCCCCCCCGTGTCTCTCTCCCCCCCCTCCGTGTCTCTCTCCCCCCCCCCTCCGTGTCTCTCTCCCCCCCCTCCGTGTCTCTCTCCCCCCCCTCCGTGTCTCTCTCCCCCCCCCCTCCGTGTCTCTCTCCCCCCCCTCCGTGTCTCTCCCCCCCCCCCCCGTGTCTCTCTTTCCCCCCCCCCCGTGTCTCTCTTCCCCCCCCCCCCGTGTCTCTCTTTCCCCCTCCCCTCCGTGTCTCTACCCCCCCCCCCCCCGGTGCCCCCCCCCCCCGGTGCCCCCCCCCCCCGTGTCTCTCTCTCTCCCCCCCCCCCCGTGTCTCTCTCTCTCTCTCCCCCCCCCCCCATGTCTCTCTCTCTTCCACCCCCCCCATGTCTCTCTCTCCCACCCCCCCGTGTCTCTCTCTCTCCCCCCCCCCGTGTCTCTCTCTCCCACCACCCCCCCGTGTCTCTCTCTCCCACCCCCCCGTGTCTCTCTCCCCCCCCGTGTCTCTCTCCCCCCCGTGTCTCTCTCCCCCCCCCGTGTCTCTCTCCCCCCCCCGTGTCTCTCTCCCCCCCCGTGTCTCTCTCCCCCCCCCCCGTGTCTCTCTCCCCCCCCAGTGTCTCTCTCCCCCCCCTGTGTCTCTCCCCCCCCCCCATGTCTCTCTCTCTTCCACCCCCCCCATGTCTCTCTCTCCCACCCCCCCGTGTCTCTCTCTCTCCCCCCCCCCGTGTCTCTCTCTCCCACCACCCCCCCGTGTCTCTCTCTCCCACCCCCCCGTGTCTCTCTCCCCCCCCGTGTCTCTCTCCCCCCCGTGTCTCTCTCCCCCCCCGTGTCTCTCTCCCCCCCCCGTGTCTCTCTCCCCCCCCGTGTCTCTCTCCCCCCCCCCGTGTCTCTCTCCCCCCCCAGTGTCTCTCTCCCCCCCCTGTGTCTCTCTCCCCCCCCCGTGTCTCTCTCTCCCCCCCCCTGTGTCTCTCTCTCCCCCCCCGTGTCTCTCTCTCCCCCCCCGTGTCTCTCTCTCCCCCCCCGTGTCTCTCTCTCCCACCCCCCCCGTGTCTCTCTCTCCCACCCCCCCCGTGTCTCTCTCTCCCCCCCCCCCAGTGTCTCTCCCCCCCCCTCCCCCCGTGTCTCTCTCTCTCCCCCCCCCCCTGCCCCCGTGTCGCTCTCTCTCTCTCTCTCTCTCTCTCTCTCTCTCTCTCTCTCTCTCTCTCTCTCTCCCCTGCTTTCTGGGGCCTGCTCTCCTGTCCACTCTCTGGCTGCAATTTTCTCAGCGGTGTTGGGATAGCTGGTTGCTAGTCCCGGTCCCGCTCCCAGCTGCAGCCGCTGTCAAAGGGACTTTTCCTTGATTGGTCTTGTTAAGCCCGCCCTGTGGGCTTCCCGGCCAATTAACAGGAAGCGGGTCTGATTATGTCATTTGATGACGCGTCATCAGCCGGTTTCCTTAAAGGTAACCACGGCACATTGAGTTTGACAGTTGTTCTGTCAGTGTTTGACAGCATTGAGGTGCTGCAAACACTGAGCACTGCACAAAGGTGGACATTTGCACCTAGGCTTCTCCAATGACTCCCTCCATATGCTAGGGAGCCGCAGCAGGGAGGGAGGTTCTCTTCCCTTCCGAGGGCGGAAGAGACCTCCCCAGGACACCAACGCAGCCTG
>NC_140991.1:264049749-264212249 GCF_052327205.1 Somniosus microcephalus
AGTGATGTGGCGGAGAAGGTTGGTGATGTTGGTGTTGGGGCCAATCGTGGAGGGGATTCAGAGGACCAAAGGTGTGAATTTTTCAAGGGCTGGAATAGATATCGCGGCTGCAGGTGAGATAATAGAAGGCATCTGTCAGTGGGTGAGAGAGGTTATTCCAATAAGGTGGCACTGGACATACAGTTGCCTCTAAACACTTGCAAGATAAAGAAATCTCTATATGTCTTACTAATGCAGTAACCAACAGTTTCTGCACTCTGAAACTAACCATCTGCAACATGGCATCCTTTACACCACTTCTCGCAGCTGTCAGCTTATCAGATACATCAGAGCAGACTCAACTCACGCCAGGGGTGAGCTGGCGTGTTCCCCGAGCAGTGGTAACCCCATGGGGGAGCACGTAAAATTGGAAGGAAGCCTCAAAATACCATTACATTGGCTGTTAACAAGCCATTTAATGAACTAATTTGTCTCCCCCGCTGCTTGGTGTCGGGTCAGACAGACAGACCCGACACCTGGGAGACTCGCGTGGAGGTGGGTTGACAGCGGGTTTCCTATCCACTGTCAATCTTTGCTATTTTGACACAGCGGACCCACCTCCAAACCTGCACTTTGAATGCCGGCAAAATTCCGGTCTCTGACTCTGACGCTGAGGCCTGATCTCCTGCCCAGTCTCTCTGACTCTGATAAAAACAGTTTTATTTCATTTCTTCACATTTACTTACACATTGTGGGCCTGAGAATACAATAGGGAAAATAAGTGAAATATGATAATTACTGACACCACAACAAACCAAAATTAACATTTGTTTCACTGACTTTCTACAGCGCACTGTTTTGGGAACTAACTTTTTATTTTTGTACATGTACAGCAAATCCAACAGCTGCCAGATAACTTCCGTTTCTTGTCTTCAAATAAATCAATGTCTCGAGTTCAGTTCATCACAAAACTTCCACACTAATTGAAGAAATGCAGTTAGTTTTATTATTGTGAAGATTGGAAATTTTCTGTTTTTAATCTATGGAAAAAGCCCCTAAACTATGGGACAATTGAACAGGATTTGCTTTTTTAAAATTGGCATTGACCTAGAAATTCCCCTAGATGCCCCTTGATGAGCAAATATCGAGCTGAGAAACCCCCTCACCCTGCCTGTACTGTGACAAAATGAAGCATGTGATCTGGTAGCTTACCCTGACGTGGCAGTTCTCTGCCCACAGAGGCCGGTTACAATGGACACGCACCACACACACACACGTTGTGTTGAGGGCATTCTAAAAAATCCTTTATCTCCTCATTGGGTCAGCAAAATAGCCTCGTGCCCACAGTGTCCAGTACCATGAAAGAAAAGAAGTGGAGAGACTAGAGAAGCTGGGATTGCCAAAAACAACATACGTATAGTGGTTTTAATGGTAGTAGAATGTCCCAAGGCACTTCACGAGCATTATTAAACTAAATTTGACACCGAGCCACATTAGGACAGATGACCAAAAGCTTGGTCAGAGGTAGGTTTTAAAGAGTGTCTTAAGGGAGGAGCGAGAGGTAGAGACAGTGAGGTTTAGCGAGGGAATTCCAGAGCTTAGGGTCCCAGGCAGCTGAAGGCATGGCCTGCAATGGTCGAGTGATTAAAATTGGGGATGTGCAACAAGCCAAAATTGGACGAGCGCAGAGATCTCTGCCCTGAGGTTTGTAGGGCTTGAGGTGGTTACAGAGATGGGGAGGGTCAAAAACAAGGTGGATTTCAGAACAAGGATGAGAATTTTAAAATCGAGGTGTTGCCAGACCAGGAGCCAATGTAGGCCAGCTTTTATGAGGTCATGGGTGAACGGGACTTGGTGCGAGTAGGATACGGGCACCGAAGATTTGGATGAGCTCAGGTTTATGGAAGGTGAAAGATGGGAGGCGGCCAAGAGAGCATTGGAATAGTCGTGTCTAGAGGGAACAAGCTTCTAAAGCAGAGAAGGTTAAAGGGTGGATTTAATAGAGTTGTTCAGAATTGATAGAGTAAATGAGGAGAAACTGTTTCCACTGGTGGGTGGGGTCGGTAACCAGAAGACACAGATTTAAGATCATTGGTAAATGAGCCAGAGGGGAGATGAGTTTTTTACACTGCGAGTTATGATGATCTGGAATGTACTGTCTGATGGGGTAGTGGAAGCAGATTCAAGAGTAACTTTCAAAAGGGAATTTTATAAATACTCAAAGGGAAAGTTTGCAGGGCTGTGGGAAAGAGCAGGGGAGTGTGACTAATTGGATAGTTCTTTCAAAGAGCCGGCACAGGCACGATGAACTGAATGATTCTAAGAGTTAAATCCCAAGACATTTAAGTTATGGAAAGGTTAGATCTGACAGCTGCTCTCTGCTTAAAATGCGGTGTTGTTTGGAATTCACTTTAATGACACGAACAGTAGTTAAAGTACTTCTTTCCTGTCGCTGATCTGCTTTTCGAGTTTTGATTTCCACACTAACATGGTATAATATTTAAAACAAAAACAAATGGAATTAACTTGATTTCCCACTTTTGCTTTTCTTTTCCGATCCCTGTACCGCGCACACATGGTTAATACTAAGCAGGCTTCTGTCAGGGCCACTGTTGGCAATTGGCTGCTGGGAAATGAACAAGAGTGTCCCTATTAACTTAAAACCTCTTGAATACCCTCCCCTTAGCAGCTCTCCCTTGCACCCCGGCATAGATAAGGAATCGGCAGCTAGGAAGCACGGCGAGAACCTGTTTTCTACTTGTCTGTGCACAGTACGTTACTGCACCAGCGTATCACAACTAGTGGGCACTTTTGCATCTTCAAATCATTTGAGTGACAATTGTTTTTCATGTAGGAATGTTTTGTATGGATGATGCTCTTTTGAGGCAGTTTTGATACGACAGCACAATTCATCAACGAACCCTTTTTTTCCCCTAACGGACATCAGTGAAATTGTGCATCCACAGCCCATGAGTTTCCATCCAATAATTACTGTATACGGAAAATCACGGGCGATCCTGGAAAACTCCGGGAATGGCCAACAGAAAGAAAGGAACAGATCAGTTGAAAATTTCAAAACTGAGATTAGTAGATTTTTGTTAAGCAAGGGTATTAAGGGATATGGAACCAAGGTGGGTAAATGGAGTTGAGTTGCAGTGATCAGCCATGATGTAATTGAATGGCATAACAGGCTTGAGGGACTGAATGGCCTACTCCTGTTCCTACATTCCTTCCCTATGTTCCTAGCACTGTTATTGAAATAATAATATCTTGAATAGTTATGATTCTTGTAAAGTTGGTTGTAATCTTTGGTTGGATGATGAGTTAAGTAGACCTTGTTGTGAATATACTTGGGAATCCTTGGATTGCTGTCCTTTAACCCAGTGGTGGCTGTTAATTATCTGAAATGCACTGGATGCAGACTGTTTGAAAATTGTCCCACGCTAAATGGAAGCTCAAAATCTAAGTATATCTCTGCCAAGAGACACGGGGAAAATTGAGTCGCGCCCCCCTTTGGGGTGCTAACTTCGTCGGTGGTGGTACTTTTAGCGCCCCGAAAAAATTAGCGCCCCCCGCAGCTGAAATTCATTGGTAGTGCCCCAAGAGGGAAGCGGGGCACCACTGGAAGTGCCCCGACTCCCTCTTGGGGAGCTGTGCTGTGGCACGTCACGCCGCGGTACTGCAGGCCTTCCTTCCCTTAAAGGGGAGGGACCTTGCACAGCGTGACCCGGGGCCCAGCTGGGCCACCAGGGATCGGAGTGCTGGCAAAAGAGCCTGGCACTCAGAAGTGCCGGGGCTCACGGAGTGCAGCCGGCACTCCGGCGGGGGAGCTGAAGAGGAGGCCGGGAACGGCAAAGGGGGCAGGGTGCTGGCAGGCAGGCCAGCAACAAAACTGGCTACCCGGCACCTCGCCTTCAATTAGCGTCGCCCCGGCCGCAGGTAGGCCCCCCTGACCCTGTCAGAAATAGCGTCCGGTGGTAAGTCAGAGGGTGCTACCGAAGATCGTGAGCGGGGCGCTGCGCACGGCGATGACCTGTGCTGGTGGCGCAGGGCGCTAACTGTTACCGCCGTCGCCAACCTCCCGCTGAATTTTTGTGGAGGTGTTGGTGGTGCCGCGCCCGGGTGCTAACGGGTGGCGCAAAGCAACCAAATTTTCCCCCCATAAGCTCTTCTCTGGACCAGGAGTGAAGTCCATTTTTGAATTAGAACATTAAATATTCAGCTCCTTTTATTCAGTCTGTTTCTTAAAAGTTGTCTGATTCCGGTCAGAACACTAATGCTTGTTAATTGCTCCAGGTTCCCTCGGGTTTCATTTATGTTTGTGCAGTCCAGACTTAAGCTGGAAATACATTCTCAGACGAATCGCTTGTGACACTTTTGGAATAATGAAAGTCTATGAGGCAAGACAACTATTTCATCAACAAATTGTGAGTTGAAAGACATCACACCTGATAACATGAACACATGAATAGAACATATTTGGCTCAAAAATCACACTTCTCACACTTGGAACCAAGGAGGCTTTATCCAGTTCTTCTAAGGTGAAAAGTATGAAACAAAAATCTGATTGTATGACAATTGACAGGTATGAATCATGCTGTAACTGAACATAATCAGTTGCTATTTCAAAGCTTCACAAGTGAGAAATGTAATATCATCGAGTCTCTCTGTTACCATTTGGGTTTTCCCCCAGCTCTACTGCTTCGTGCTCACAGCAGAGAGGCAGTTTCTATAAGTAGACGTAAGTATTCCATGAACTGAAACTGCTGTGCCCTTAACTGTGTTATGGTTGGGACTGAGCACTACCAGACTAACCAATTGCCCCTGATTAAGGAATATTGCACCACAGACCGCGTGGTATGCCTACTCCATTCGACTCGGTAAGCTGGTAAATACCACTCGGAACATTACATTTAGGATAAAACTACTAGTCAGATTTTATTTATAAATGAATATTCTATAGAAGCAGGAAAGGTAAGGTTGCTGATGGTATAAATATTTAGGAAACAGTAAAGATAGAATCAGTCCAAAAGAGTTAAAATCTCTTCTTTAGAGCGTGTTTATTACACTGCCCAGTAATCTGCAACATTTTTGGAAGAAATGGCTTTCATAGGCTTCCTAATGCAAAGTTTGTATGTGAGTCAGCCCCTTTGTCAAATAGACTGAACTGTAAATGATTTATAGTTTAACAGCTTATGCCAAAACAAGCTTTTCATGTCAAATATGTAATATGGAGACATTAATATCCTCGAATGGGCCAATCATTTAAGATAGGAATTTAATCTGCATCCCCAAGTCTGTGGACTTGCATACTTTAGCATTTCAAGGAAAGACTGCCCAGCCATCGAGCACACTTTGGCCTAACTAGTTTGAGTACAGGCAGTTGCTCTATAAAGAAACAATAGCAAAATACTGCGGATGCTGGAAATCTGAAATAACAACAGAAAATGCTGGAAACACTCAGCAAGCCAGGCTGCATCTGTGAGAGAGAAACAGAGTTAACGTTTCAGTCTGTGACCCTTCGTCAGAACTGTAAAAGTTTGAGATGTGACAAGGCTTTAAGCAGGTGCAGAGGCAGGGAAAGAGGAGGAGAACTAAAGGGACCGTCTGTGCTAGGATTCAAGGCAGGAGAGACTAAGGGGTCGGTTTTCCTGAAGCCGTCGGCGGGGTTTCAGGCGTGTGGGGGGGGGAGAATTGCAAAATAGGGGGTCACGCCCGCCCCCCCCGCCCCCCCCCCTCCCCACCTGACTCCCTGCCCCGTCCGACTTTCACCCCGGCGTTTCAATCCGACCTGAATCAGTCCTGCCGCAGCTGGCGGGACTGGTCGTCGAGAGCCTAATCACCAATAATTGGCATCTTTAATGCCATTTTAAGGGGCCCTTGCTATTTTCAGCCTTTTCCCATGCTAAACAGCCTGGTGGGAACCCCGCTGATGAAACCTGGCGTGAACAATGTCGGCTTGCTTTACTTTCAGCTGCAGGTCAATCAGGAAAGAAGAGATTTAATCAGACAGCATTTGTAGGTTGCAGGACCTCCTTGTTTCAGGCTTGGGGCAACTTGTTACATAAGAACATAAGAAATAGGAGCAGGAGTAGGCCAATCGGCCCCCTCGAGCCTGCTCCGCCATTCAATAAGATCATGGCTGATCTGATCCTAACCGCCAATCCACTATCACAGAACCATCTCCTGAATCTAACAGAATTAGACACACGAAATAGGAGCAGGATCAGGCTACAACGGCCCCTGGGCCCGCTCCGCTACCCACAGGGCCATGACCGATCCGAACCTAGACTCATGTCCAAATTCCTGCCCGCTCCCCGTAACCTTTAATTCCCTTTACTTCTAGGAAACTGTCTATTTCTGTTTTAAATTTATGTAATGATGTAGCTTCTACAGCTTTTTGGGGCAGCATATTCCATGGACCTACCACCCTCCTGAGTGAAGTAGTTCCTCCTCATCTCAGTTTTGAAAGAGCAGCCCCTTATTCTAAGACTATGCCCCCTAGTTCTAGTTTCACCCATCATCGGGAACATCTTCCCCGCATCCACCCGATCCAACCCCTTCACAATCTTATATGTTTCAATAAGATCGCCTCTCATTCTTCTGAACTCCAATGAGTAGAGTCCCAATCTACTCAACCTCTCCTCATATGTCCATCCCCCTCATCCCCGGGATTAACCGAGTGAACCTTCTTTGTACTGACTCGAGAGCAAGTATGTCCTTTCTTAAGTATGGACACCAAAACTGTACACAGTATTCCAGGTGCGGTCTCACCAATACCTTGTACAACTGAAGCAATACCTCCCTATTTTTATATTATATCCCCCTAGCAATGAAAGCCAACATTCCATTGGCCTTCTTAATCACTTGCTGCACCTGCATACTAACCTTTTGAGTTTCGTGCACCAGGACCCCCAGATCCCTTTGTACTTCAGTACTTTCCAGTTTCTTGCCATTTAAGATAATAACTTGCTCTACGATTTTTCCTGCCAAAGTGCATAACCTCACACTTTCCAGTATTGTATTCCATCTGCCAAATCTCAGCCCACTTACTTAGCCTGTCTATGTCCCCTTGCAGGTTTTTTTATGTCCTCCTCACTCACTACTTTCCCTCCCATCTTAGTATCATCTGCAAACTTTGATATGTTACACTTGGTCCCCTCCTCCAAATCGTTAATATAGATTGTAAAGAGTTGGGGACCCAGCACCGACCCCTGCGGAACACCACTAGTTACTGATTGCCATTCTGAGAATGAACCATTTATCCCAACTCTTTGCCTTCTGTTAGATAGCCAATCCTCTATCCATGCCAGAATATTACCCCCAATCCTGTGAATTTTTATCTTAAGCAATAATCTTTTGTGTGGCACCTTGTCAAATGCCTTTTTGGAAGTCTAAATACACTACGTCCACTGGTTCCCCTTTATCCACCCTATATGTTACTTCCTCAAAGAACTCCAGCAAATTTGTCAAACATGACTTCCCCTTCATAAAACCATGCTGACTTTGTCCTATTAAATTATGATTATCCAAATGTCCTGTTACTGTCTCCTTAATAATGGACTCCAAAATTTTACCTACCACAGATGTTAGGCTAACCGGTCTATAGTTTCCAGCCTTCTGTCTACTGCCCTTTTTAAATAAGGGTGTTACATTTGCAGTTTTCCAGTCTGCCGGGACCTTTGCCGAGTCCAGGGAGTTTTGGAAAATTATTACCAATGCATCCACAATCCCTACCGCCACTTCCCTCAAGACCCTAGGATGTAAGCCATCAGGTCCAGGCGATTTACCCGCCTTGAGTCCCATTATTTTACCGAGTACCACTTCCTTAGTGATTTTGATCGTGTTTAGCTCCTCCCCCCCTTTAGCCCCCTGTTTGTCCAGTGTTGGGATATTCTTCGTGTCTTCTACTGTAAAGACTGATGTAAAATATTCATTCAGTGTTTTTGCCATCTCCATATTTCCCACCATTAATTTCCTGGTCTCATCCTCTAAGGGACCAACATTTACTTTAGCCACCCTTTTTCTTTTTATATAACTATAAAAACTCTTACTATCTGTTTTTATATTTTTTGCTAATTTACTTTCATAATCTATCTTCCCTTTCTTAATCTTTTTGTTATTTTTTGCTGTCTTTTAAAGTTTTCCCAATCCTCTATCCTCCCACTAGATTTGGCTACCTTATATGCCCTTGTTTTTAGTCGAATATTATCCTTAATTTCTTTACTTAGCCACGGATGGCTGTCTTTTCTTTTACACCCTTTTCTTCTCAGTGGAATATATATTTTTTGGAAGTTGTAAAATAACTCCTTAAATGTACACCACTGATCATGTATCGTCTTACCCTTTAATCTATTTTCCCAATCCACTCTACTCAATTCCGCTCTCATACCTTCATAGTCTCCTTTATTCAAGCTTAGCACGCTTGTTTGAGATCCAACCTTCTCACCCTCTAATTGAATATGGAATTCAACCATGTTCTGGTCACTCATTCCAAGGGGATCCTTTACTAGGACATTTTTAATTAATCCCGTCTCGTTACACAGGACCAGATCTAAGGTTGCTTGCCCCCTGGTCGGTTCAGTTGCATACTGCTCAAGAAACCCATCCCTAATACACTCAATGAACTCATCCTCAAGGCAGCCCTGCCCAATTTGATTTGTCCAATTAATATGATAGTTAAAATCCCCCATAATTATAGATGTTCCCTTATTACAAGCCTCAACTATTTCCTGATTGATACTCAGTCCAACAGAGTTGCCACTGTTCGGAGGCCTATAGACTACGCCCACTAGTGTTTTTTTCCCCTTATTATTCCTTACCTCCACCCAAACTGTTTCATTATCCAGATCTTTTGACCCAATATCATTTCTCTGTATTACAGTGATTCCTTCCTTTATTAACATAGCCACCCCACCTCCCCTTCCTTCCTGCCTGTCCTTCCTGATCGTTAAATAACCTGGTTAGGCACAGCTGTGGAAAGTTGGAGCCTCACACACTTCTCCAGTGTGAGCTCCTGGGAAGCCCCTCTCGCCACCCTCACTCAGCGCTTCAACTGAGGTACCTACCAGAAGCACGGGAGGCCTTTTTTTTTTCCTTCCCCTCTTGGCATTAGAGGACCTCCAGCCCCACTTGCGAAATGACACACGCCACAACTGCAGAATTGCCATCAGAAATTTTATTTACAATAACCAACTGATGTCATTTTTAAAATAAACACATTTCACCCAAGTGACTACCCTTGTGATTAGTGGTTCTTTATTTTTCTCTTACGCGTGCTCCTACGTAGTGGTTCCCCTGTGGCTTCAGCAGATGTGGAGGCGCCTTGCTCACTTTCCTGCTGCTCCTGTCTCGACACCTTTGGCAGGCGTCCTCTGGGGTGGCGAGCCTGTGACTATGAAGTGGGATGTGGAGGAAGAGAGTACTAAAGCTGAGTGCTGGTGGGGAAAGGCAATGGGGATCAGTTTGAGGGTGATGGGAACTTCATACTTACTTTTCCTGTACGGTGAAGGTCATGGAATCGCTTCCGACACTGTATCCAGGTTCTTCTGGTGACTCCCAGCGAGTTGACATCCATGCAGCCTTGGTCTCAGTGGGAGGCCTCTTCCTCCTTGTCCTAGGGAAGAGGACCTCCCTGTGGGCCCTCACCCCATCCAATAATGCCTGCAGTGAAGCCTCGTCGAATTTGCTGCCAGCTCTGGGTCCGGCACTGGCCACAGCTGCTGCAGGCTCCTCTGCCATCCTGTGTGGTTCGTATGGCAGCCTGCAGAGGTTGCAATGCTTGCTATAGATTTTAAAAGCACCACGCATGATGACATCATAGTGTGGGGCTTTCTGACTGGAAATAGTCAATTAGCAAGGGTTCCCACACGCTGGAAATGAATTGGCCAATTGAGGGAAATTGCATCAATCTAGCAGACCCATTTACATTTGTGTGGGAACCCCGACATTCGGGGAACCCGACAATTCCCCGCACCTGCGGGAAAATCGACCCCCTAAATGTTGCAAATGGGGATGGCAGAATCATCAACAACTGCCGCCTGAAAAAATGGGGGGGGGGGGAGGAGTTATAGTCTGAAGTTGTTGAACTCAATGTTGAGTCCAAAAGGTTGTAAAGTGCCTAAATGAAAGATGAGGTGCTGTTCCTTGAGCTTATGTTGAGCTTCATTGGAACAGTGTAAGAGGCCAAGGACAGAGAGGTCAGAGTGGGAGTGGAGGAGAGAATTAAAGTGACAAGCGACCAGAAGCTCGGGGTCACCCTTGCGGACTGAACGGAGGTATTCTGCAAAGCGGTCACCCAATCTGCGTTTGGTCTCCCCAATGTAGAGGAGACCACATCGTGAGCAGCGAATACAGTATACTAGATTGCGAGAAGTACAAGTAAATCGCTGTTTCACCTGGAAGGGGTGTTTGGGGCCCTGGACAGTGGGAAGGGAGGAGGTAAAAGGGCAGATGTTGCATCTCCTGTGCTTGCACGGGAAGGTGCCGTGGGGAGGGGAGGGGCTGTTAGGGGTGATTGAGGAGTGGACCAGGGTGTTGGGGAGGGAGCGGTCCCTTCGGAATGCTGAAAGGGGAGGGGAAGATGTGTTTGGTGTTGGATCACGTTGGAGGTGGCGGAAATGGCGGAGGATGATCCGTTGAATGTGGAGGCTGGTGGGGTGAAAGGTGAGGACAAGGGGAACCCTATCGTGGTTCTGGGAGGGAGAAGGGGTGAGAGCAGAAGTGCGGGAAATGGAACGGACACGGTCGGGGGCCATGCCAACCAGGTCGAGGGCGATCCTCGGTTGAGGACGGAAGCACTGGTATGGAAGGTGGCATCGTCAGAGCAGATGCGGCGGAGACGGAGAAACTAGGAGAATGGAATAGAGTCCGCCTCTAATTGTGTGGATGTGGATATATCTGGACAGTGTTGTGTATTGACTCTTAATATAGAGTCAAAGGAACTATGATGCGCTGTATATATTTGCACACTAGCTGCTTGTTCAGCGAATGGAAGCCCTTCCTGTTGACCTCCACTATTGCAGCATACAAAGCTATGTGTGTGCAGTCTTTGATGCCCTATTCCTGGGAGGAGCCTGTAATTCTGACACAGCCCTGTCTTGCTGCTTTGTGACCTCCATAGGGAAGGAGATGATGTGATTGGCTCTGGCGAAGAGCACATCCGTCACCTGCTTAATGCAGGCATGCAGAGCTGATTGACTAATGTTGCAAAAAGCCACCTGCTGCAGCCTGGAATAACCCTGGGGCATAAAATTCAGGACCACAGTGACTTCCACAGGCAAGGATGAGCGTGATCTGGTTCTGGGCTGCAGTTGGTGCTATAGCAGGTGACCGCTCCCTGGTAAAGCAGAGCCTCCTTGCACACTGATCCTTGGTCTACACTCTAGTGGGGTGAGGCCTCCTGTGAGCTTCCCTCCTTCTGCCTCATCGCTGCAGCTGCAGATTTCTGGACTTTTGCCTGCTGTTCCTCCTCCTCTTCCAGTCACGAGGGCACACCCATAAAGCCAGAAGTTTACCAGAAGCCCTGGTCAAAATTCCATTGTAGACTCAGCCAGATAACTTTTAGGAAAGTTTAATGTCTGCTCCTGTAGCCAAAAAATCAAAAGCAGCATATGAGCAGTCAAAATTAATAAACCTGTGATTTACCTGAGATTAGCTGATTTTTCTTTACATATCAACTGGAAATGGTGCCCTCCTGTCCAAGATTTGTGGGTCTATTGTAGAGCTGATGAAGGGAATGCTAGAACGGTTGGAAATGGTGTTTAGGTCCTTTAAACAAATGTGGGACCTTCGTTTACACTATTAGTCGGGCACCTGATGATTTCAGGCAGGCGTGCTGAACATTTAAAAGGAGGCCTGACCTAAAATGGCATCTGATGCACTTCCGGCACGGAACGGGCGAGCGAGACAGCGATTCAATATTCTGGGCCCTAGTGCCCATTTTAATGATTTGAAACAGACGTGTGCCCATTGAAAATCGCACCCTATATTTTTAGCTACAGTGAGCTGAAGCCAATTTTTAAATCACATTTATCCCTAAGCATTTAAAAAATATAATACAGAAGCCTTTTAACTCCTAACACTCTCCCTGACTTGCAGTGCAAAACAACCCATTTCTTTAATACTTGACCAGACATTACTGGAGATAGTGTGACTCAGTGCTGCCACAGCTTTCTGCCAAGTTCTGTACTATACCAGACCCACCCTGCTATTCTATTCCGAACCCCGCCTATTAGCAGCCAACTAGGAAACAGACCTAAACAAAAATGGGACAAATTCCTTAAACAGAGGGAAACTTGATGACTGTTCATATGACCTCAGATGTTTTTCTGATTTTTAGTTGTTACTGGGTCATTGTGCTGTAACAAGATGAACTCCCAATAGGTGCAGAGCTTCCGAATATGGGATTGCTTGGAAGCAGCAGCAGCTGAGAGGCACATATGTGAAACGAAAGGCTAATTTATATGTGGCAGCAGTTTAAGCACCAGCTGGTAAAGAAAGCTTGCATTTGCAGCAAAGATTTTACTTTTCTGAAATCAGCGACTTACTTTTATCTGTCAGCAAGTGGATTGAAAATCATACCCAGACTTTCAATCAGTCAGGAACATAGGGTGACAATAGTGCACTTGCATTGTTGCAGAGAATGTCCTTGTGCGTAGGCTGATGAACCTGGATACTTTTCATATACCTTTTGGTTGGAAGGGAATGCTATCGGAGGGGGCGAGATAGGAGAAAGTAATCAAATTAATGGGGGGGGGGGAAACCTGTTAACAGGAGTGCATCAAATGTCAGTGATTGAAATTCTCAGCAGCACGGGGCTTATTTTGATGGTGACTCTCTGATCGAGAACCTGTTTCAGCCATCACCAAAGTAAAATACTGCGGATGCTGGAAATCTGAAATAACAGAAAATGCTGGAAATACTCAGCAGGTCAGGCAACATCTGTGGAGAGAGAAATAGCGTTAACGTTTCAGGTCGATGATTTTTCATCAACTGAAAAAAGTTAGAGATGTAACAGGTTTTAAGCAAGTGCAGGGGCAGGGAAAGGGGGGAGGGGAGCAAAGAACAAAAGGGAAGGTCTGTGATAGGGTGGAAGGCAGGAGAGATTAAATGACAGAAGGGATGATGGTGCGAGGCAAAAGGAGATGGTAATGAGCTTCTGGTCACCTGTCACTTTAATTCTCCGCTCCACTCCCACTCTGACCTCTCTGGCTTCAGCCTCTTGCACTGTTCCAGTGAAGCTCAATGTAAGCTTGAGGACAGCACCTCCTCTTTCGGTTAGGCACTTTACAGACATCCAGACTTAAAATTGAGTTCAACAATTTCAGACCATAACCTCTGCCACCAATTTTTCAGATGGCAGCTGTTGACGATTCTGCCATTCCCATTTACACCTCTTCTAGACTCATCTTTTGTTCCTTTACTTGTCCCATTACCATCTGTTTTGGCCTTGCACCATCATCCTCTTTATAATCTCTCCTGTTTTCCACCCTATCACAGATCTTCCCTTTTGTTCTTTCCTACCCCCCCTTTCCCTGCCCACTGCACTTGCTTAAAACCTGTTATATCTCTAACTTTTTTCAGTGCTGACGAAAGGTCATCGAGCTGAAACGTTAACTCTGTTTCTCTCTTTCCACAGATGCTGCCTGACCTGCTGAGTATTTCCAGCGTTTTCTGTTTCTGTTTCAGCCATTGGTGTTTATTACAAATGCATAAGCTGAAGCCTATAATACTTATATTGAAAGATTTTATTACTTCATGTATGCAGGTATTACCTCATACTCCCTAACACCAGAGTTTCAAGTCAGTGGAAAGTCCACTGGTTTCTTTCCTCTGCACATCAGTGACTGGTCAGGCCCTAGTTTGAGATTTCACACTGGCTTTCTAAACCCACAAGTGTTATATGAATACTACCAGCAAAACTTCCAACCAAGATTTAATATTGTAAAAGCTTGCAATAAGAAGTAAGGCATGTGCACCACAGTTGCATTTAGTTGTTGCCTGTGAGCCATTCCTCAACAACTTGACACCAGAATCTTATAGGATGTGTGTTAAATGGATGTTAGGTTCCTCATCCGGGTGGAAGTATAACTTTTTTCTGCACAGTTTCAGCATAATACATACCTCAAATGATTTAAAGGGAATTGGCAAGTTCATAAAATCATAGGCCTAAAAATTCGGTTGCTTTGCGCCTCCTGTTAGCGCCCTAAGAGGGCGCAAAGCAACTAGTGCCCGGGCGCGGCCCATGCCTCCCACGAAATTCAGTGGGAGGTTAGCGCCGGCGGTAACCGTTAGCGCCCTGTGTCGCCGGCGATGACGTCATTGCCGTGCGCTGCACCCCGCTCACGCCCCGGCCACAATCTTCGGTAGTGCCCCCTGACTTACCGCCGGGCACTATGTCCGACGGGTTCAGGGGGTCCTACCTGGGGCCGTGGTGGCGCAAATTAAAGGGGAGGTGCCGGGCGGCCATTTTTGTTGGGGCCACCTGCCAGCACCTGCCTCTTCTGAAGCCACTCCATGGAGTGCTGGCTGCGCTCCGTGAGCCCGGCACCTCTCTCGAGTGCCAGGCTCTTTTGCCGGCACTCTGATCCCTGATGGCCCAGCTGAGCCCCGGGTCGCGCTGCGCAAGTCCCCGCCCCTTTAAGAGGAGGAGGAAGGCCTGCAGTACCGTGGTGCGATGTGCACTTGCAGTGCCCCAAGGAGGAGACGGGGCGCTTCCAGTAGCACCCCGCTTCCCTCTTGGTGCCCCAACGATGAATTTTGGCCACGGGGGTGCTAAAAGTAGCGCCCCGGCGAAGTTAGTGCCCCAAAGGGGGTGTGACTCAATTTTTCCCCCATAGAATCTTACAGGACAGAAGGAAGCCATTTGGCCCATCGTGACTGTGCCAGCTCTTTGAAAGAGCTATCCAATTAGTCCCGCTCCCCTGTTCTTTTCCCATAGCCCTGCACATTTTTCCTTTTCAAGAATATATGCAATTGCCTTTTGAAAGTTGCTATTGAATCTGCTTCCACCACCCTTTCAGGAAGTGCATTCCAGATCATAACTCGCTGTGTTTAAAAAAAAAAAAAAAAAAAAAAAAAAAAAAAAATCTCCTCATCTCCCCTCTGATTCTTTTGCCAATTATCTTAAATCTGTGTCCTCTGGTTACTGACCCTCCTGCCAGTGGAAATAGTTTCTCCCTATCTATTCTATCAAAACCCTTCATAGATGTTACTCCTAATTGTAGCCATCCCATAATGCAGTGAGTTTTTAAATTAGTTTTTTTACCCCACTCCTCCTCTGTCCTGCCCTCCCTTGCCTGAAGGCATTGAATCCTGCTGGGATATAGTTCCAAGGGCACCCTTCAGTACTCCATTCAGGAAGCTGACAAGAGCTTGCATTTATTTACCAAACTTCATTATGTAAATGAGGGCCAAGATGGGGGCCAGGCAGCCAGTAGTGGCCCGTGCACAGTGGTGATGGGTAATCAGATGAGCAAGTGAGTGGTGGATCTCTGAATGAGTTAGTGTTTGTGTAGGGTGGGGTTTGAAAGGCTGGAAAGGAGTACATTGGAGATGTGGCAAATGGAGGTGACAAAAGTAGGGAAAAGACTTTCAGCAGTGGTGGGGGTGAGGTCGGGACAGCAGCAGGGAACAGTAGTGGTATTTTGGTGGTCGTTCTTCATCTATGAGTCTAGTCCATGAATGTTGGGATTGGGGCAGGGGTGTGGGGTATTGTATCCAGATACAATCCTGACACACACATACCAGGAGTCACTGAGTAAAAGCAGGAGTCTGGGCAGATTGTTTTCTTTCCTCCTCCCTATATAATGCAATAATTGTGCCACCCTAGTAACTGTGGGTTCATTAATGGATCGTTGCCATGGTAATTTGGCAGCCACTTGTGTGATTATGATTTATCAATTCATAACCAACCCATTCAGGTGTGATACTTCAGAGCGGTGGAACATCAGCTTTAAACAAGGAGGAAATGCTGATCTGTCCTGTCATGCCCCATCTCAAAGAAACACACACAACCATTGCCACAATAATGCATTACTGCTAAAAATACATCCATTTAAACACTGTTACAGCCTCCCACATTCTCCATAATTCCACGGAATTCACTGGCGCAAGTTTCAGCTTTTACAAGCAAAACACAGCTTTTACAGATGAAAGAAATAATTTGCATTTATATAGCGTCTTTCACAACCTCAGGACGTCTCGAAGCATTTCCCAGCCAAAGAAGTACTTTTTGAACTGTAGTCACTGTTGCAATGTGGCGAAACGTAGCAGCCAATTTGTGCACAGCAAGGTCCCACAAATGGCAACGAGATAAATGACCAGATAATCTGTTTGTGATATTGGTTGAGGGATAAATATTGGCCAGGACACCAGAGAGAACTCCCCTGCTTTGCTTCGTAAAATGTCATGGGATCTTTTACATCCATCTGAGAGGGCAGATGGGACCTCTGTCTAACATCTCATCCAAAAGATGGCACCTCAGACCGTGCAGCACTCCCAACCTGAATTTTTAGTTGGGGTGGGTGCGTTACCACTCCACAAGTTCCATGCAGCTCTACAATACCTTGCCTAAGTGCCAGTTCTTCATGTTTGAGTCTGGACAAGGGGTCATCACAGCCAAGACCCTTGCAGTGCTTAATTAATATTTGCAGATATGCACTTTTTAGCAGGGATCGATGGATAATGATTCCGTGTGGGAACCCTGGCTTATTTTTTCCTGTTGTTAGCATTGGCCTCAGCGTCCTTGGGCTAACACTCCTACCCTGGCTGAAATCAGCTAACTCGATACAAGCCAGCAATCGAACCCGGGGCCTCTTGCTCTATATAACTTAGCAGCACGCCAGCTGATGCACTCTGGTGACTTCCTTCAGATAGTTCCATACAGGAGAAAAACTGCCAGAAGCAGATTTTTCATTGAGGATTTGAATCCTTTTTTAAAATTTGTTTTTTTTAATGGGATGTGGGCGTCGCTGGCAAAGCCAGCATTTATTGCCTATCCCTAATTGCCCTTGAGAAGGTGGTGGTGAGCCGCCTTCTTGAACCGCTACAGTCAGTGTGGTGAAGGTACTCCCACAGTGCTGTTAGGTAGGGAGTTCCAGGATTTTGAACCAGCGACAATGAAGGAATGGCGATATACTTCCAAGTTAGGATGATGTGTGACTTGGAGGTGGTGGTGTTCCCATGCGTCTGCTGCCCTTGTCCTTCTAGGTGGAAGAGGTCGCGGGTTTGGGAGGTGCTGCCAAAGACGCTTTGGCGAGTTGCTGCAGTGCATCTTGTTGATGGTACACACTGCAGCCACGGTACACTGGTGGTGGCGGGAGTGGATGTTTAAGGTGGTAGAGGGGGTGCCAATGAAGCGGGCTGCTTTGTCCTGGATGGTGTCAAGCTTCTTGAGTGTTGTTGGAGCTGCACTCATCCAGGCAAGTGGAGAGGATTCCATCACACTCCTTACATGTGCCTTGTAGATGGTGGAAAGGCTTTGGGGAGTCGGGAGGTGAGACAGTCGCCACAGAATACCTAGCCTCTGACCGCTCTTGTTGCCACAGTATTTATGTTCTTCTATTAGATTTTTTTGTTTTAAAAATGCTAGACAGCAGTGTTTGTAGTTAATATAGCCCATGAATCCCGGAGTCAATCCCCAGCTCAGCTGTGCTTCTGCCTGTCTCTCCATGGTTAATCACTGGCTTAGCATCTACCCTGGAGACTGTTCAAATGGTGACTCCAATCTGGCGGCTGATTTAAAAAAAAAAAAAAAACAGGTACATCTTTCATACGTTTGATCCTTGCAAGCAGTGGAAGCATACTGTTTGAAGGCATACTCGAGGGTAAGGCTACTAGTTGATATATTTTTTTGAATATTCACTGCCGGGATGTGGCTGTCGCTGGCAAGGCCAACATTTATTGCCCATCCCTAGCTGCCCTTGAGAAGGCGGTGCTGAGCTGCAGTCCGCGAGATGAAGGTGCTCCCGCTTGGGAGTTCCAGGATTTTGACCCAGTGACGATGAAGGAATGCCGATATATCTCCAAGTCAGGATGGCGTGTGACTTGGAGGGAAACTTGGAACTTCCTATGCACCTGCTGCCCTTGTCTTTCAAGGTGGTGGAGGTTGGGGGTTTGTATCTGGGAGTAATCACTTAACATGAGTGAACATTATGCGTGCAGGTAAAAAAAATGTGTCTTGGGATTATTAAATTTGATTCACTCATTCACTTTAACTGTAATTGACTGCAGTAATTTGTAATTGTAAAATGATTTACTGAATAATGGAGAATGACTCAGAGAATGTATTGTGCAATTTTTCCTTTATGTGGGAAGAAGTGGGATTGCTGGTTTTACTGGTGGGAATATAGGTACTGGCCAAAAGTCAGATTTTCCAATTAGTGGGAGTGTGCAAATCCTCAAAAGTGCAAGTTTCTGCCAAACTGTCTTAGTCCCAGCAGCCACAGTTTCTATCTGTCTGGTAGCAGGGAGAGTACAAGGCAACCGCACATGGCATTGCCATCTGAAATAAGTGGCCTAGTTTAATTAATTTAATTGTTGTAAAATAAAAGCGTTTATGTACCCTGCCGAATACTAGAATATAAACTAGGATTGTGGCCCAAAGAGTTGTTTTCAGTGACACTGGAGCTTCTAGCTGGCCTTAACTTTGCCAGCAGTAAATGCAAATAAAAATGGCTGCACTGACGGCTCAGCTGGGTAATTCAGCGATTTTAACCGAGCCACACGGACCAGGAAGTTCCCAGGTGTGATCCCCAGTTTACGCTGACTTGACTGTTCTCAGCCAGGGCGACGATAGGGGTCTCGGCGGGGATTCTGCAGCCCCCTCCCCCCCCACACATGGAACAGCCCATTGAGGCTCACTGTTATGGCTCACGCATGACCATTCGGCACTTGGATGAGGTACAACAGGGCGACCAGCACCTATGGAACCATACCTCAGCAAGATGTCAATGGCCTCCAGGGCAGATGTAGAATGCAGATACCCAGGAAAGGACTTTAAAAAAAAAATAGATCATCAAATGACGTGCTGATCTATTCCCCTTCTCGAAACCCAGTGGTATCGCCCTACTGCTGGTACTCAGACAGCAACAACGTAACTACAGCTTCATTGCTAGAAAGTGACCATACTCACTGGTGGAAGAATCTGCAGCCGTCGGCAAGAACGCAGAATGTTTAAGGCACATTTTGAGTTGCATGTATGTCTAATTATTTTATAATTTTTGTTTTTAAAAAAAAACACATTTCAGGTCTTGTTTAACTTGTTTTATTTTATATTTGTTGCAGATTGCATGTTTGGTTCCAGCTGATCTGCTTCAGCTGTACCAGCAACTGAAATTTGAACGAGGTGTGCAACCTTTTTATATGCAACAGTGCTATGTCTTGGTTTCTCCATTGGGGGTGCTATTGCTTCTGACTCCACTATTGCAAAGCAACATTCGCTGAATCAGTGGGTCAACTGGGGATGTCAATGGGCAATTTTTTTACATTGTGACCGATTGTTACAAATCTTTAACCTCTTCAACAGCTGAGGCAGCTAATTGAGACGCCTTGTTTGTGCTTTGCCTTCCCCTAGCTCAAATTTTCCTTTTCTTTTCTCTGATTCTTCAGATGTTTTCCTGCACTCGCTTTGTTAGCTTCTCTAATACATTGTACACTGGTCAATGCGATATATGTCAGACAAGTGGTCCCTCTTCAGACTCAATTGCGTGGTAAAGTGTGGGCTGATTGATTTTGCATTCAGTCGTAATCTACATGTGGGACTGGCCAAAACAATTTCACAAGAAATTCTCACCCAGTTTCTATTTCAATCATGAGAACGAAAGGGAACATGGAACGAGAAAAGACAATTTTGTCAATCCAGCTTACTTCTTTCACAGTCTTGTGTACAACTGGTCCCCATCATGGTCTCTACCCCAACTACTTAAATCTCCTTCCACAGTCTGTGTAAACGGTCCTGTCATGGACTCTACCCCAACTACTTAATCTTCCACAGTCTATGTACACCCAGCCATACCATGTACTCTACCCCAACTATTTAGTCTACTGAGGGAAAGTTCTGTGCAATTGCTCCTTGTCCCTATAAAGATAATCAAGTGAAACCACAACATATCCATCCATCCCCACATCTCCACCATTCAACCATGGCTGTTTGCTTTCAATATACGACATTTCCTTTGTCCAAGAAGCCATTATAGGGATGAATGTGGCATTCACAGGGAGCCCACCTCGGGGAAATCGCAGGCGTGCAGCCTGTGACTTTCCGTCGACTAAAATTAAGATGAATTCGGAAAAAATCATGGGCTGCGCTCATGCGATTTCCGTTTGAGGAGTTCCGGATCATGTAATCTCCCCTCGTGTTCCATCGAGTCTTTGATCATCTTTGTTTGTAGAGCTTCCTATGACCTTCACTCCCATTCCTGACCAGGTAGTTATCTAATTTGTTTTTGGAGGAAGTTAACCAGCATCACTGAGGGGGGAAAAAAAAGGCCTTCAAGCCTCTACACTCACTTATAAACATTCAGACCTGTCTGTGGTAAACAATTGTATATTATATAAACTAGAGAGTGAAAAACCTGATGAGCATCTTAATGAGCAACCTTCCTAGTTTCTCTGACAGCCAACATATTTAAAGTAGGGGGAAAATGAATGACAGCCCAGAAATGACCACCTTTAGTTCCTGGACTGGACTAAACTCACCTGGGATGCCAGTAGGAGTGCTGCAATTGGCCTCCGTGTCAATATAGGTTAGAGGGGCGAAAATCAGCCATGGTTCCTGCCCTTGATCACTATCCAGCAACTCTTGCTGGAAGTGTGTGTGAGAGACTGTTGGGTGAGGACAGACT
Organism: Somniosus microcephalus; assembly: GCF_052327205.1. Lineage (NCBI taxonomy): Eukaryota > Metazoa > Chordata > Chondrichthyes > Squaliformes > Somniosidae > Somniosus > Somniosus microcephalus. The sequence goes on from NC_140991.1 coordinate 264,070,575, forward strand.
GGGCTCAGTTGTGAAATCCTGACAATCAAATAACCTGCTGATACTGTCTACGCTCACATATGAATAATGGCCACTTGAGCAAGACACCAGAGCCCATGGAACTGTACTCGGTGAGGGGTCCGTGCTTTCAATAGCCCAGTGAGGGGGGTGGGGGGGGGTCAGGGGTGAGTGCTTTCAATAGTCCAGTGAGGGGGGGGGGGGGTCAGTGCTTTCAATAGTCCAGTGAGGGGGGGGTCAGTGCTTTCAATAGTCCAGTGAGGGGGGGTCAGTGCTTTCAATAGTCCAGTGAGGGGTGAGTGCTTTCAATAGTCCAGTGGGGGGGTCAGTAGTCCAGTGGGGGGGTCAGTGCTTTCAATAGCCCAGTGAGGTTGGCGGGGGGGTGGTCAGTACTTTCAATAGCCCAGTGAGGGGGGGTGGTCAGGGGTCAGTACTTTCAATAGTCCAGTGGTGGGGGGGTGGTCAGTGCTTTCAGTGGAGTCAGAAAACAATCATCTTATGCTAGAGGAGCTATAAACCAGTCTCTGGATGGAAATATGTTTCACTTTTATATAATAGTCCATGTACCAGTGTTTTACCAAGAAATGTACCTTAATTACCTCGAGATATTCTGACTCTGCCAGTAAATGTCAATTGCATCACTCCAACTCCTCTGGGCAATTTTTCTTAACTTGTATTGTCTCCATTAAATAGTCCTGGGATATCCTACAAGCTCAACAGAATCCTCTGGACTTTTTTAATGACATATTGGTTGTCACAGTGCTGGCTAAATTTGTTAAAGTGAAACTGGAGCTCAATCCAGCATTCCCTTTCAATGGATTAAAAATTTCTAATGTTATTTCCCTCTAATCGGTTGTTGACTATCGCTCCATAAGCCTGCAATGTTCCCACCCCAATCATTAATCCTTCAGTGTGGGCATTATCGCACACTAATGACATGGAGCACACTGGTCATTGCCAGTGCACCTGCTCTTATCAAAAAAGAGCAAAGGCCCAAAATGAAGGCAGGGAGGAACCGTCTAAAATATTGGCCCAAAGTCTTGCATGCAACGTACATTTCCTGTAAGTGTCGCACTCTCCCTGTCGCACTTCTATCTATATAGATCATGATGATGATTGTAAAAATCTCATCATATTATGTGAACCATGTAACAAGAGCATTGCCCTTCTTCACATATCCTCTTTCTATAGATGATAACTTATACCTGGGAGATATAGTAGATTCTCATTCAATGTCAGGGCTTCTGATGATTGTATAAGTCCCTTTAACTTCACATTTTGTTATATCTGCCTCTTCCAATTGAATTACAGTACAACCGTAAAATATCCTCCTAGGTTTTTTTTTGCATTGAAGTTTTCTACTAGTTACACTTCCATCTGCTTCCATCACTACCCTCGCAATGCCATTTATTCCTCAAAGTGGAAATCCAGGGAAGTCCTGTTGGAATTTGGTTAACACAAATAAAAATTATACATGTTCTAAACAATAATGGCACCACATAACCTCATTTTTCAGATGTGTAGACTAGTCGGGTGGCACGCTTCTAGTTTATGCCATCACCTAAGCCTCTTGTAACCCGACAAAACTACTGGATGTGACCATGTGCAGGCTGCTTTGGGAGGAAGCTACTAATATGCTACCATATCCCCATCACCTATCGTACTCGGACACTACAGGAATAAACAACAAAATAAAATCTTCCACAAAATTGAAATAACTGGCCCCAAACATATAAATTCATAGAACTTACAACATGGAAAAAGGAAGTTGGTCTCTCCAGTCTATGTTGATGTTTATCCTCCACGTGAGCGGATTAATCCACTGCCCAGCATGTTCTCTTATCCCTTTATTTCCTTTTCCTTCAACCACTTATCCAACCTATTCCTAAATGTTGACAGTTTAATGATCTAACATGCTGATATCTGTTCCATGTTCATCCATAAGAATAGAAAATATTTCAATTGGCATCCACATACTCTGCCTGTGATTTACCACTTGTGGATTGTAAGGCCATGGTATATTTTTAATAACCCAAAGACATATGAGGGTAGATTTTACTTGGTGCACCAGGAGTGCAAATCGGGATTTCAGCAGTGGAGGCCCATGGGCTCTGCAGGAAATGAATGGAGGGAAAATCCTGTGGGGACCCATTGATTTCTCCATCTGAATTCCCGATACACATTCCAGGTGAACGGAGCTCTGCATCGAGGACACAAGTTTGTAAAATGTACCCTATGGCATCTCTACCTAACTCTCTTTGGAGGTATTAATTGAGTTTTGCTATCAATGAATCCTCTCACCACCCAGAAAGCAATGATTCTCCACAAGGTTGGCCTGGTAAAAGTTTATGGGATTGGATCTGAACAGGAAGCTCTTGTCCGTTGTCCTTTTGAACATTGCCTCCACTATTTTATTTGAGAACAGTTTTTTTTTAAATGGCCGCTTGTGTCCTGTAGTCAGGTCTGCTATCCTGTTCCACTCTGGTTTAACATGGATCTCAAAATGTACAGTGTACCCAGTTGGTAGCGTGTTTTCCCAGAGCCATGCGATTGTGGGTCAGTTCTCAGGAAATCCCCATTAAAATGAATGGAACGTTACTGGGATGTGGGTGGCTACATCATGCCAGTGAGAGATTGTGGGGAAGACAAGACCACAAGTTGAACTGAACAGGCTGGGGCTCTTTCCTCCAGAAGAGTAGGCTGAGGGGTGACCTGATAGAGGTCTTTAAAATTATGATGGCGTTCGATAGGGTAGATATAGAGATGTTTCCACTTGGGGAGTCCAAAACTAGGGGCCATCAATATAAGATGGTCACTAATAAATCCAATAATTAATCCAGGAGAAACCTCTTTACCCAGAGAGTGGTTAGAATGTGCAACTTGCTACCACATGGAGTAGTTGAGGTGAACAGCATAGATGCATTTAAGGGGAAGCTAGATAAGTACACGAGGGAGAAAGGTATAGAAGGATATGCTGATCGGACGAGATGAAGTAGGGTGGGAGGAGGTTCGTGTGGAGCATAAACACCAGCATGGACCAGTTGGGCCGAATGGCCTATTTCTGTGCTGTAAATTCTATGAAATTGGTCTCTATTTTGGCAGGATTTTTTTTAAAGAAAGCAACAGATATTAACCTTAGGAGAGTGTTTCAAAGTGAAAGCACTCCCCTTCAATTTTCCTTACCCCTTTAAATCGCTGATGTAGAGGAAGATTGCTAATCAGATTGGCCGATGGGAGTGGGATCTGAAGCACATTACACATTATGAAATAGGTGATGTAGAAAATGAGAAGTAACTCGAATATTTAATAAATGATTAGTGGCACATTTGATTTTATTTTAGATATAGATTGTAGATTTTACTGGTCCTGCTGGAACATCTGGGCACAGCGTGTACAGGAAATCGAACGGGCTCCTTCACAGAAGTGCGTTCCTCTGTACCTGATTTTCTCTGCATCCAGGTGATCCAGATGCCCGGGGAACAGGATCAGGAAAATCTCCACCAATAAAATGCACGGCAAGAAGCAATTGATTTAACATTTTATAATTGTTTCACTGAGGTTGTGCTTAATGTTAAAGTGTAAACCCTCGCGAAGAGGGCTACCCATTCCACAACAGCGGAAATGTAAAAAAAATTGCAATGATACATTAAATAGGTGAGGGAAAATACTAAGGTAACTGGTTATAAATTCTCTTTTTTTTGTAATGTCAGAGGGTAGGATTGAAAATAATTCAGCACTCAATTACCAGTGGTAATGAGAATTCATATGATGTGTTGGTTTTATTTTTAGAAGTCCATCTGGACCCCTCCAGGACGTGGTGCCCCGGAGTACAGTGTCAGGCCGTGTGCCAGATTGATGCAGCCGATTCTCACCAGGCTGTGCCAGTACAATGCCTCTCCTGCCACACACAGTTTTGCTCCGTCTGCAAGGCCAGCTGGCATCCAGGGCAAGCGTGTCAGGAGAGCCAGCCCTTCATGCCCTCGAAAGCAGAGGATGCTGGGTAAGAACTACGTACCTTGAAACAGTAACCTTGCCGTTCTCGGAATGAGCAGCACTGTGTGTGAATTTTAATGTATTTTTTTCCCCCCTTTTTGTGCTCATAATTAAAAGTGTCTAACATGAGACCCACAAATGTGAAAATCTGTTTTATTACAGTGTTACACCCCATGATTTAATGTATCTAGCCTGTGGGCTTTTTTGACAAGTTTATTTGAGTATAACAGACATGTAGCTCAACTGCAGTGAACACTAAATTAACTGGCAAAGTACTTAACAAATCTAAATCAGGATTAAAAGTAGCACTTCCAGAAGAAAGAGAGAGAGAGAGAGAGTGAGTAAATTTGCATGTCTCAAAAATATTCCAAAGTGCTTCACATACAAGGAATTAAATAGAAATTGCAAAATGGATACGGGCCATTTGGCCCAACCAGTTCATGTTGGTTTTATCCTCCACATGCGCATTAGTCCCAATCAGATGTACCCACGTCCCTTTATTCCTTTCTGAAGGGTGGTCCCTGTTGTCATATAGGGGAGAACGGTAGCCAGTTTGTGCACGACAAGTCCCACAAACTGCAGTGAGATGAATGACCAGTTAAACTATTTTTTTGGTGGTATTGATTGGTCAGGCTACCATGAAAACTCTCTGCTCCCCTAATAATGTCACGGGATCCTTATTGTCCACTGAAACAGCCAGAGTTAACGCAGTTTAACATCTCGTCTGAAAGCCAACCCCCCAACATTGTAGCATTCCTCCAGTACTGAAGTGTCAATGTAGATGAAGTGCTGAAGCAGGGCTCAAGTTTAGACTATTGGGATTTGGATTTGCCTTTCCCTTTAAAGAATAGCAGCAAATGTATGTAGTGGGATGTTTTAGTAGATTTTATTCATATAATTTTGAAATTCATCTGGGTAGAAAGGGAGTTTTATTGTTTTGTAAAAAGAAACATTTTAAATAATACTACTTTATAAAAAAAAAAAAAAAAATATCCATGCGGGGATCAATAATGTGATTAGAGATTGTACTTCAGGAAGCGCATATTTTTGGGCATGGCAGCCTGAGATCTGGTCTGTACCCGGTTTGCACTAGACTTATCAAGGCCACATTTTTATGTAAATGCAGGGTCATCCCCATAATACAGCTGGAATATCTGAGGAGCCCTCTAAACCCTCAGTGCATGTGTGAAACTGGCATTTCGAGGGAGGCAAAATGATATAAAGTCTAGTTTGTTGGGTAACCCTCTCCTCCACATAGAGCCACCCTTCGTTGGAGGACCTGTTCCACTATCTCTCTCTCTGTTGCGCCCTCTCTCTCTCTCTCTGCTCATACAGTACTGGATGTCAGACAAGCATTGTGGCAAATCAGAGACAGTGGAGGGGTCGAAAGAGGTGGTGTTGAGGTAGTGCTGGATGTCGTCAGCGTACCTGTGGAACCTGACATTGTGTTTTCGGATGATGTCTGAACATGAAGAACAAATGTTGTGCTCTGTTTACTTAGAGCAGTTTCTGTTTTCCAATGAGTCACTGTGTGGTGATAAATTTGCTTTCGATTAGTCTGCGTGTAATAACGAATTCACGGAATTATGTGATGGATTCATCACTTTTTAAATAAGTAGATCAAGGCTGGTTCCTTCATAGGTTTTTTTTTCTCTCTTTTGAAGATGCAAACTGCAAGATCAGCGAAAAGCTGAGTTTTTACCTTTTTTACTTTTTAAATTTTCTTACTCATTAAGACAAGGAAGGGCTGTGAATGGAACTCTTCCCATTTCAGGCACCCAGTGTCGGGTCAGGTGTAGCACAGCTATTGCAGAGTATACATCTCTCTCCTCTACCCCAATGTCTTAGCCCCCCAGCGCTCAAGAGTGCCCTCTACTGAATCAATGTGGCATTTCTCCCCATACTTGGTTGAAGTTGCTAAATTAGGGACTGTTCTATGCTGTGGACCCACTCTCTCCAGGAACTGGATTGAGACTGCCCATTTCACAAAGGACCCTTGCAACCAGCAGGCCCTAGGGGTGACAGACCTAACCCACTGTGCCAGCCAGTTCTCTGGTTTGGTAAGTGACCAAAGTGGATTAAAGCACTTGCTCTAAGAACTGGGGTAACTTGGGTTTGAATTCCAGCAGCCCCCGCCTTCCCACAACCAAGAGTTCAGTCCAATAAAAGAGGAGAAAAATAGAACATTTCTTTCCCGTTGTCTTTTTATTCCCTTTTTGCAAATAATTGGTGGTCTATCATGTGCTGAGAAAACTTTGAGGATTCATCACCAAGTTCTGGAAATGAGTCAATAAACTCACTGAAATTTTCCAATTGCTTGCATTTACATGGAGTCCACAAATAAAAATCTAGTCAACAAATTAATTAGATTTTGTATGGGGCAGATTATAGTCAATAGCTTTTGATATTTATGTGTATTGGAAAATTCCAGAATGAGACAATATGCAGAGATTGATGAATTTTTTGACGACACAAAACTAATTTGTTTATTTCTCTGGTGTTGATCATGAAATCTTCTGATATATTGCATAATAATTGTGATAACTTCTATTGTGCGTTAGGATTGTTTTGAGATCGACCTTGGTCTGTTCATCTTTGCCAAACTCGTAAGGCCTAAATACGCATGGTGAATTTTAACTAATTTTCTTTGCCTTTGCCTGTTTCCATAGTGTTCCCACCAGCCATGACACCGAAGCTCCCATCAAACAGTGCCCAGTGTGTCATATCTACATAGAACGAAACGAAGGGTGCGCCCAAATGATGTGTAAAAACTGCAAGCACACCTTCTGCTGGTACTGTCTTCATAATCTGGATGTAAGTGTCTTCCTCAGAAAGCCTGTTAAGTCACTCAGAGGTTGCTTGAATTCGTTTGATTCTTCTCATTTTGTTCGAGTGCTGACCTGGGCAGAGATTCTGATCGAGGCAGAGGTGGCCATCTGTGCAATGACTGATCTTATGCATCAGTCATTGTGCGTCCGCCCTCTCCCTTTGCCCCACCCTTGGCAGTTGTGCCTTTGGTTGCCTAGAATCATAGAATCTTGCTGCACAGAAGGAGGCCATTCAACCTATTGTGAACTGTGCCAGCTCTTTGAAAGACCTATCCAATTAGTTCCACTCCACTGGTCATTTGCAAATGTTTCCTTTTCAAGTAAATATCCAATTCCTTTTGAATGTTACTGTTCAATCTGCTTCCACCATCCTTTCAGGCAGTGCATTCCAAATCTTAACTCGCTGCATTAAAAAAAATTCTCTTCCTCTCCCCTCTGGTTCGTTTGCCAATTATCTTAAATCTGTCGCCTCTAGTTACCGACCCTCCTGCCAGTGGAAACAGTTTCTCCTTATTTACTCTACCAAAACTCCCCATAATTTTGAACACCTCTATTAAATCTCTCATTAACCTTCTCTGCTGTAAGGAGAACAATCCCAGCTTCTCTGGGTCCCACACTCTGGAAACCCCTCTACCTCTCCTCCTCCTTTAAGTCCCTCCCTAAAACCCACCTTTTTGACCAAGCTTTTGGCCACTCCTGGTATCTTCAACCTTGGCTTGGCTTGGCATCCATTTTTTTTGATTAAACCTCTGTGAAGCGCCTTGGGACATTTTCTATGCTAAAGGTGCTATGGAAATGCATGTTGTTATGGTAACGGTAGTAACTGTTACTCTAAGTGCCATTTGGGTTAACCTCTAAAACAGCAAACAGGAATGCATTAAGCACTTAAAATGCCAATCTTCATATACAGTGTTATTGGTTATTACAAATTGATATTGAACCAACAAATTGTTGACGACACTCAATAGAATGTGGTAGTTCAATGTATTTTATTCAGATGTAGACAATTTGTATTTTTCAGAATGACATTTTCTTAAGACATTATGATAAAGGTCCATGTCGCAATAAACTTGGCCACTCCAGGGCCTCCGTCATTTGGAACAGGACCCAGGTGAGTGGAGTAAATAGAGGTGTTCAAAATTATGGGGAGTTTTGGTAGAGTAAATAAGGAGAAACTGTTTCCACTTAAATTCTGCACTGATGTTATGTAGAGGCATTGGCCTAGAAATTCAGATGTGTCCATTTATAGATATATAGATAGATATATAGATATATAAATATACATACTCAGAAGAATATCCGGGACAGAAAGTATGACTTTGTAATGGGAACTGAATGACGTCTGTACAGCCTGCTCCAATTATGCCCCACCTTCTAACCCTACTTCACCTGGAGATGCACTTGGTCCTGACTGTGTGTGTGTATTAATGAGAGAAACTATAATTAGCACAATATATGATGATGCTACAAGAGGTTAAAGGTATTGTATACATCAAAGCTCTTTAATTTGCTTCTTTTTGGAGAACTTAACAGTGTTCTTTTCTGATGCAGACTTCTAGATTGGTTTAAGATGTTTAAATCCTTCAAAAAAAAGAAAGTGGAAAAGATAGCAAGTGGGCTCACAATCTGCCTCCCCAGGGGGTAATGCTGAGAATTGGTTTTGCACTAAGAATTCTGGAATTTTCTTTAGTCTGAAATTCCTGGCGATAATATTACTTTAATGATTGCAGGAGAAAGCACTCGGGGTCTGAACTTGAGTCTTGATATCCGTACAGCTCGACTACTGATCCTGTGCATTACGGAAACACTAAGGACCATGCCTTTTTTTCTCCCTCTGCTTTGCAGGTTGTCGGGATCCTCTTTGGATTAGGTCTAATTGTACTGGTCACATCTCCGCTCCTCCTCCTGGCCTCTCCCTGCATCATCTGCTGTGCCTGTAAATCCTGCAGGAGTAAGAGGAAACACCATCGCTCGTCATCTACTTAAATTGTAGCAGTACCTGATCCTATGTTCTTCTGGTGCCAAGACTTCATTGCTCCACCTGGTCATTCTTTCAGGTGAAGTGCCTACTGGATCAGTGCTGTGGAAGCACATGCAATACGGATTTTGGGGGAGGGTGGTGGGGGGTTGCTTAGACTTTGGATATATCATTGTAGTAATTCAAGGAAGCAAGTCACACCGTGTGGAATCGGTGGATACCTTTTGACAATATTGTCCCAACTGTCTTTCTAATGCTGGCTGCTACAGCCTACATCGTTTAATAATCTGAGGCTCACTGTATTTTCAGCTATTTGTTCTACTACCCCCCCCCCCCCACTTTGCCTGCTTTCCCTCAGCAGACCCATTGTGCTTCAGCCATGTCTGTTGTTACCATGATCTGTGTTGGCCATCTTGGGGCAGGATAAGATTCTCAATTCCAATTTCTCTCATCCTCTGGACGATGCAATGTTTGGCTGCCATAAAATGCTATATCTGGTAGTTTTGCTAACAAAAAAACAACGTTGAGATTCACCTGGAAGGAGCAACTTGAGGCTTGGACTCAAAGCCACCTGTTCCTTTTGGATGAGAAACTGCAGTGCTTTACCGCTAGGCCTACATTCGGATGTTTGGACTACGGTTGTTGTTGTTTCATTAGTGCGTTGCTAGGTTTCACTTTTCCTACAGAACACTTTAAACTTATTTGTTATGACAAACCATAGCTTGGTACGCTCAAAGGCAACAATCGCACAACTGGGTGACAAATCTTGTGCAGCTTCTCATCACCGAGTCCGCAGGAATCTCATTTCAAGTAACTGTGCAGGACATCTCCTTCCTAGTGAATTCTGAAACAGTGCGCGCACACATTTGCATGTACCATTGCCATTAAATTGAGACAACTGAGCACAGTATACAGATCTCGCCATGGGTTGAGAATTACATTTTTAGAGAAAGGAGATTAATTTTGGGAGCTGCTGTAATGGCCAGAAAGCCCCTTTCAAAGCCTTCTCGGAAGCCTGGTTTCAGTCACAGCAGATGTAGCATTTGGAACATTGCTTTATTGGTGATAGAATCATAGGATTTTACAGCATAGATACAGCCCATCATGCCTATGCTGCTCTCTGAAAGAGCTATTCACTTTGTCCATTCCTCCTTGTCCTTTTCCCATACCCTTTTCATTTTTTCTTTTATTGATCCACTTAACAGCGGTCATGGATTCTGCTTCAACATTGTTCCTGGTAAGGGATTCAAGTCCTAACATCCTTATTTGTTCTTTTTAATGATCTTAAATTTATGGTCCCGAGTTACCAATTCTGATCAGTGGAAATGGTTGTTCCCAATTTACCTCATCAAGCACCTTACAATTTTGAACACCTTCATCAGATTTGCTCTTAACTAAACCCTCCAGACTCGACTATTCCAGTGCTTCCTGATTGGACACCCATCTTCCATCCTCCATAAACTCGACCTATCCAAAACTCTGCTGCCTGTATCCTAACACGCACCAAGGTGTGCTTACTCATCATTCCTGTGCTCGCTGACCTACATTGGCTCCCAGTAAGCCACTCCTCGATTTTAAAATTCTCATTCTTGTATTCAAATCCTTCCATAGCCTCAACCTCCCCCAGCTCTACAACCTTCCGGAAACTCTATGGCCTAGAAATTCAGTGGGCTTTGCGCCCAGTTACCGCCCAAAGAGGGCTTCTGCGCCAGTCTGCAAACTTCGGGCGAACTTCATTGACGCGCTAATTGCGGCGGTAGCCGTTAGCGCTGCGCCGCCACCGATGACGTCATCGGTGTGCGCAGCGCCCTGGTACCGCCCCGACACCGGCCCAACCCCCATCTTCAGTAGCGGCCGCCTCTTCCGTGGCGGCCGCTAATAACATTCGGAGACCGGGCCCGTACAGCAGCCTTAGTGGGGCGCTTTAAGGTGGAGGTGCGGCCGGCCGCTTTTTCGGCGGCCGCCTGCCCGCACCTCCTTCCCCAGCCTCCTCCACCCCCACCCCCCGCCCCCCCCCCGCGGCATTGCCGGCTGGTTTCCGGGAGCCCGGCACTTCTCCGTTGTGCCGGGCTCTTTTGCCGGCACTCGCAATCGGGGCTCCGGCTGCTGCAGGCACCTCCCCCTTAAGAGAGGGAGGAAGGCCTGCAGTACCGCAGCCTGCCGCTCCGCTGCGGGTGGCGCTGCGGCCACTAGCGCGCCAATATTCAGTTTCAGCGCCCCAAGCGGGGGCGGCCACACCCTTGAACAGCGGCCGTCCTCGACTTTGGGCGCTGAAACTGAATATCGGCTGGGCGCGAGTGGCTCCGCGCCCAGCGGTAAATTCTGGCCGCCAGCAAGCTGGCGGGGCTATAGCTAATTTCTAGGCCTATATTCCTCCAACTCTGGCCTCTTGTGCATTCTCCACTTCCTTTGCCCCACCATTGGTGGCCGTGCCTAGAGCCGTCTAGGCCCTAAGCTCTGAAATGCCCTCCCCAAGCCTCTTTGCCTCTCCACCACTCTTTCCTCCTTTTAAGACTCTGTTTAAAACCTACCTCTTTGGCCAAGTGTTTGATCACCTGTCCTAATGTCTCCTTGGTTTCAAATTATTGTCTGATTACACTCCTGTGAAGCGGCTTGGGATGTTTTATTACGTTAAAGGCACTATACAAATACAAGTTGCTGTCTACTGAAAAAAGCTCCAGTCTCTCTAGTCTTATCTCATAACTAAAGCCTCTCATCCCTAATATCTTAATTCAGCTCTTCTGCACCTTTTCCATGGTCTTGACATCCTTCTTAAAATAAGGTGCCCAAAACCAGACACCGTATTCTAACTGCGACCTAACCAATGATTTATTTAGATTTTCAGCTAGTCACTGATAGTTCCTGACAAATGTCCAGGTTAAAAAAAATACTCCATGGGAGCTTAGCTTGTCTCCCTGCAGGAAGATGCATGTTTCCTACTGCATTGTTCCGGCAGGTGTGAGGGAGTCCTCTGTTTAGAATCCCTAGTCTCTCCTAGTTATTGACCTGGTTGTAACAACAGAGTCATAAGAATAAATAAGACAGAAAGATGAGATTTTGAAGAGGGGAAAACAGAGATGAAAATAGGTTGGGAATCTTAGACAATATCCAGATTTAGAGACTGGAATAAATTCCACTGACAGTAACGTAAAGAACAAAATTATACAACGCAGTGCCCTTTGATGTAATCCTTCTAAATTAGATAGCACCGAGATCTTCAGAGACTAGAAGGTAAAGGTGTCACCCACCTCACGATGACAGCTGTTCATGGATGCAGCAATGTGGTGAGCTCTGGCAACCCACAGTTTAGACCATCGTGGCGAGAGAGAAAATTATCCCAATTTGGAAATCTTTGCTCACCTAGGCCTGAATCCACCAATGTCCTGTCTGGTACAGTGGAATGTCTTTCTGAGGGCAGCTGTACTGAACTTTGTTTTTCCAGAAAAGATAGCGAGATCAGTCATACGCAGGAGAGAACGCATAAGAAACCGTTCTCAAAGCCCGTTTCTCAAAGAGCACAGATCCTACTGATGAATGTAGGAGCTATTTTTGCACTATAACCTAGATTATATTTTATAATAATGACATTCTAGCCTCCTGAATATAATTGCGTGGTGTTAAATGTTAAAATCAGCCAAGTATGTGTAAGAAAAACAAAAATCAGATTATGTGATTGGCAAAATGTGATCAAATGCACATTTGGTAAATTAGATAAGGGATAAATTTTAAGAAATTATGCTCCCGATGCAGAGCTTTGTCTGATGGGAGCGTATATTAGGATTTTGGGTATGAAAGTAAGTGGGCTCTGCAGGATTTGCTGATCATTATCTCCCTCTGTGCATCTGGTAGTCAAAGTTGTGTCGGGAGCACAAGTCTGTAAAATTACCTCTACTGTGTTTAGTTAATTGTAATACTGCAAGGTCTGATGACAATTTCATCAAAGAAACTTTTTTTAACATGAGGGTATTTTTCTGGGCAAGGGTTCTCTTTTTTTTGTCTGACACCTTGCCGTTGAGGCAAAGGCTACATGGCCTGCTTGCAGGCTGCTGCCCACATGTGGTCCTTCCCTCTGATCTTGCCGCCCTTCTTGAGTGTATGGGATAGTGCCTTGCGACCTTCTATGCCCACCTGAGAGGGCAGACGAGGCCTCAGTTTAATGTCTCATCTGAAAGATGGCACCTCCGATAGTGCAGATCTCCCTCAGTATTGCACTGGATTGTCAGCCTAAATTATATGCTCAAGTTTCTGGAGTGGGACTTGAAACCATGACCTTCTGTCTCTGAGGCGAGAGTGCTACCACTGAACCATGGCTGACGGCGCTACAGCCTTCCATCTACATCCTGCCCACTTGACTTGGCTAAGATTGGGAAAGGAGCGAAACAGGGCCTGAGCCATGTTTGCTTGGCAAGTGTTCGTTGTGGATGCCAAAAATGACTAGAAATCCCTTTAAAGAGCAAGTGTATTCCACAGGAAGTGACGCACAAGGGTTGATTTTACAAATGTATGAATTTAATAGACAGAAAATGGGGACCAGGCCCATGAGTTCCCAATATGTGCTCCCAGCAGGCAAGCCTACCCGCTGATGGTGAACGTTCATGGGATTTGCCCTATAATCCCGAGTGTACTGTTACTTGGCAGCTCAGTTGTCCTCTGTTGCTGAGCCTCTGTCCTCAATGATGGGAAGCTGTCCTCTGGTAACATCACCAAGAAGGGTGGAAGGTTGGGGGGTGTGGGGGGCAGCACTGTCGACCAATGTTCCCTTTGAACTGTGCGGGTGCGCAGCTCTCTGAAGGTCCCGTGCAGCCGGCTTTTAAATAGAAAAACCGCGCACTAGCAGTATCTTGAGTGGGCTGCGTGGGCCCCCCCCCTCCCCCCAAAAAAAAAATTGCAGGGAACTTTGCTGTCAACATGTGTTGCCATTGGGAGCCAGTTGAAGATGGGAATCTACACAAACTGTTCGCAGGCTGGCTCTGGCCAGCAGTTTTGTTACTCAAAGCATCAGAACGAAGAGAGGTCTGAGAAAAAGCAAAATACTGTGGCTGCTGGAAATCTGAAATAAAAACAGAAAATGCTGGAAATACTCAGCAGGCCAGGCAGCATCCTGAGAAAGAGTTAACGTTTCAGGTCGATGACCTTTCGTCAGAACTGGTTTCTAAGAGGTCTGAGCAACATTGATAAGTGTAGAGAGAGCTCTGTTCATAAGGTCTCAGATTATGTGCTTTACCTATAAGATTCTGACTTTATCCTATAAAGATTACAAAATCACTTCGTGATGCTCTAACCCAAATATCCAGCTTTCAACAGCATTTTGTTTTTGCCTCTCTGTGCTTTCAGCAAGGAGCCGCACTCATGGGGGAGTCATAGGTCGGAGAGGTGTAGCTCTATGTCTGGGCTCCCTGTGAGTTCCCTTTTAAGTACTCACATAATGTCACAAGCGCTTACACACAGGAAGGATGTCTGAGCCTAGGATTTGTCTTGGCTCTTCCAGATGATGTTTTAATGTTGTTTTAGTTGGATTTGTGAATGTGCACGTTCCTTTTCGCTTCATGGTGCTGGGCTGCCATGGTGATGTTTTGCATTTTTTATGTTGCAATCTTGCATATCAGTCACTTTTTAAAGATTGTTAAAGTTGGAATATTTACACCATATTTAGAAGTGGCCTGGGAACAGCTGGCTATGCTTGTGTCCCTTGTGCTGTGTCACTAATCATAGAGGGAAATTTTCATTGCGGTTAGGCAAAGATTTGGAACCCAGTTTGTAAGCTGGCAGTGAAATGATGCCATCTGCAGAGTTTCTGACGTTATTATACTGTGAACAACAAAACTGGCGTTAAACTTTCCCAGGACAGGGCAATTTAATTTGCCTTCCCAAAATAGTGACCGTTTCACTTTAATTGATGAGAGAGTCTGGTGGCAGTTTCGCTGAGAAACGGTCAGCAATTCTGGCCCAACAGCAGAGCGTTACTTCCAACTCTGCCAGGAGTAGCAACACAAGATGGCATTGGCTCAGGGGGAACTTGGGACAGAAGACAGGATGTGTACCTAGAGGGCTATCTCTGTCTGGAGCGGGTTGCAAGGAAGGTTGGCTGAAGCCAGGACGCTGGACTTATTTAAGAAATGGCTAGATTCTGTAATGGGGAGACAATAAGGATTCCTGTGCTGGAAGGATGAGATCAAATAGACTAAAGACCCATCTTCAGCTGAACAGAATGATACAATATGGGGTAACACATCGATTAGAGTTTGGTACCAGACCAGGGCTTCAGGTGACATCCGGAACTGTAGCAACAAAGCTTGAGTACTTTTAGCAACATCGTCTGAACCTCTAGATGCGTTTTGTCATTTAAACTGCATTACTCTGTGTAAGATATATAGATGAAATGCTTTTATCCTGTTTTCCATGAGTTTTTAAATCTTCCAGTGGCAGGTATTGTGGTAGACAGCCTGTTCCATGAGTTGGACTGAAGTGATGATGGAGTTTAGTTTCATTGTGCGATATAGGTTAATCATAGAATCTTACAGCACAGAAGGAGGCCATTCGGCCCATTGTGCCTGTGCTGGCTCTTTGAAAGAGCTATTTAATTAAACCCACTCCCCTGCTCTTTCCCCATAGCCCTGCAGTTTTTTCCTTTTCAATATTTATCCAATTCCCTTTTGAAAGTTACTGTTGTATCTGCTTCCACCACCCTTCCAGGCAGTGCATTCCAGATCATAACAAACCGCTGCGTAATAAAATTTCTCCTCATCTCCCCTCTGGTTCTTTGATGCCATAGAGATGGGCTCTGCAATTTTATTTTGAGGCCTGAGCGAGGGAGCAGTGACAGCTTCCTGAGAAGAGGCCCAGCAAGGTAAGTAGTTACATTTTATTTTGTGGTCAAGAGCAAGGTTGCTTCTCCAGGCCTCACAAGGAAGCCTTGGGCCTCCCTTGTCCTGGGCTCCCCTCCCCCCCACGATCGTGTCCAGAGTCTCCCTCACCACTTACCTGGGTCCCCAGCTGCGGCCTCCTGCCGCCTGAATTCCCACTTCTGGCCAGTCCTGGCGGATCAGCAAGAAAACTTATGGTAATGAGGCTTGTCCGTTAAGATTGGGCCCCTTGTGTTCGGGCAGGTTCAGACTGGAGCCGAACTATTTGCTGGTGACAGTTCTTTATTGGACACTTCTACTTTTGGAGCCCTATTGGAAGTTAGAATGTGCAGACTGGGAATTATATAAAACCACCTGCTTGAAAATTAAAAATTTTTAGGGGGAGGAAAAGAAATTGTGATTTGCTTTATTTTATTGTTGCTGTGAGAAACTGTTTTAATCTCCAAGTGCTGGTGTAATTTGCTCTACTGCAAAATCTCAGTTGTTACTGTCACAGATAACGGGACGGGGAGTCCCTGTCGCCTTTGTGAGATTTGGTTTCCCATAAAGCAGCAGTGCTATAAATCATGGAAAGTAGGGCCTTGGAAAGTTGGCTGGGAAACCTCACTTCAGCCCAATCATCCTGGCCCCTAATTTTGCGTCTAATTTTAATGCTGTGCTCTTTAACTGGACTTTATTGGGCTTGTGAGGTAGACCTCGAGACCAAGCCCATGAAGCCGAGATCACACTTGATTCTCCCCATGGAATGCAGTCTCACCGAGAACTTAAAAAAAAATGTCTATCAAGTAGCTGTGCTTTCCTCACCCTTCAAGAATCTTGATCAACAGCGCAAAGGTTGAATTGCTAAGGCTAAAATTCAGAACTGCTGAGCTTTTAAAAAATGCATTCTTAGGATATATGTGTTGTTGGCATGGCCGGTATTTATTGCCCATCCCTAGTTGCCCTTGAGAAGGTGGTGGTGAGCCACCTTCTTGAACTGCTGCAGTCCATGTGATGAAGGTACTCCCATAGTGCTGTTAGGGAGGGAGTTCCATGATTTTTGACCCAGCAATGATGAAGGAACGGCAATATATCCCCAAGTCAGGATGGTGTGTGACTTGATGGGGAACTTGGAGGTGATGGTGTTCCTGTGCTCCTGCTGCCCTTGTCCTTCTAGGTGCTCGAGGTCACGGGTCAAGCTATTTATTCCATTACAACTGACTAACAAAGACTTGAACTTGGTGTGGGTTTAAAGGAGGTTTTATATATCCCTGTTTACTGTTGCTGGCTGGGGAGAGGGATCTCCATGCACTGGTCGCCCCTATTTATACTGCACTTTGTTCTGTTCTACATGTAGCCCCCTATTGGAGACTGGGCTGGGGGGTGGCAGAGGCAGGTGTCCTTATTTGGATAGTCTCAGTCCTTTGTGAATCATGGGACATCCTTGCACAAGTACATGGAGAAGTGGTTCCCTAGCCAGGCAGATTTTAAAATGCAATGAGATGAATGCATCCTTTTTGGGATCATTGGACAGATTGTATTATATACACTTATTTAATATATTATCAATCTTTAATTTTACTCTAAGGAAAAAGAGTCACACAGCAGGGGCTTACAAGCCATTATGATGAGGGTACAAGCCTGTGGGTCTGACTCCGCACACTTATCCCACTGGAACAGGCAGCCTTAACCCAACAAGGTGTGCCGCTTGTTCTTTGGCGGGCACGCTATTTGTACTGAGTGGTGCAGCTGGCATCAGGAGCGTCATGCGGCTGCAGTAGGGTTGCCAACTCTGGTTGGACATATTCCTGGAGGTGTCATCACCTGACCTCCTGCTTCCAACAGCCCAGTCGAGCAGCCTTTATCCCCCATTTCTCTATCTTTATCTTTATAACTTAATAGAAAAAAGTGTCAATACCCCAATGATTTTTCTCCCGGGTGTTGCTCAGAGCAGTGTCCAGGAGATTGCTCTTCAATTCCTGGAGACCCCAGGATTATCCCGGAGGGTTGGCAACCCGAGGCTGCAGTCAGCTCCACTCCAGTAATGTTAATGCCACTTACAACTGTCTTGTGTTCCCTTTGCAGTCCCAGTCGTTAACTTTAATACCAAGCCTATGTCTCAATGTAATGAAATCATAAAAACAACATTGTAAATCCATGCACTTTATATCTGTGTGTATATATATAAATAAATAACTCTCTCTATAACTGTGCCATATTGCTGAACAATGTTGAAAGTTTGTAAGAAAATGAAATAGTTTGGAAGCTTATGTATATTTTTGTTTGATATTAAAATAAATAATATTACTTATCCTTGTATAGTGCTTTTTATTGACATTTGGCTGCTTCCTATGTCGGTTGTACATCACAGTAACAGCGGAAGAGGTGCGGTTGTGACAGTTTTTCATTCTCAGTAATGTTTACGGCAGTGATACTTCTAGTCTGGCCTGGGGCCTCCTTGCGACCTGCCTTCCCCTCACCTGTGACCTTTGGTAGATTTGCTGCTTCATGCTGCTCTGGGCCTCCGTTTACAGCTGTGTGATGCTGACCCAAGCTAGGATTCAGAGCTTGTTTCCTTTCCCTGCAAGAAAGCAAGGAAATGCTAGTCGGAAGTAAGGGTTTTACATTTTTAACTATTAATTGGGATCCCAAGATATCAAATTCTTCTGTTTTTAAAATTTTTTTAAATCAACTTTGAAATTATTTATGTATCCTGATTCAAACCAATGTGATCCCAAGAAAAACTGATATGGGAACATAAAAATGTATGTGACCCAAAAAAGACCATTTCAGTCCATTGAGACAGCCCTAGAGTTCAAAAACTGAATACACAACTTATTTCCCAAATCTTCAACTGGTTTTCTGACCAAATGCCTGTCTAACTTGTGCTTAAAATGATCGATGTCACCAGCTTCGATCGGGCAGTCCATTCACCACCCTCTGTATGAAGTCATTATATGTGATTTGTCCATTTTAGCTTTCCTCTCACCGGAGTCATTCCGTGTTCAAAGGGCCACGTTAGCCAGTTTTTCAGGGGTTCAATTTGTTGATGCCCTTATGGATCTTGAATGTCTGACTAAGATCCCCCCTCCGCCTTCTCTAGTGTAAGTATGCTCAGCTTCTGTAGTCTCTCCCTGTAGCTCAGTTATCATACAGGTAGCCCTTTGCTGGATTAGATAAGCTAACTGTGCCACCTGACATTTTGGTAACATACTGGATAGTATGGTCTTTTAAAAAAAATTTAAGAAATGTATTTTTATTTTATTTGCTCTCCATACCACCTTTGGCCTAGGAACAGGAGTAGGCAATTCTGCCCTGTGAGCCAGTGCCGCCATTTAATTAGATCATTGCTGATCTGTAGCTCAACTTAATCGCCTTTGCTCCATATCCCTTGATACCCTTACCTAACAAAAATCTTATCGATCTCTGTCTTGAAAGCTCCAATTGTCCCCCAGCATTCACAGCCTTTTGGGGGGTGAGAATTCCAGATTTCTACTACCCTTTGTGTGAAGCAGCGATTCCTGATATCACCCCACAATGGCCTAGCTCTAATTTTAAGATTATGCCCCCTGATGCAACCATTCATATTTGAAAAGGTTAGTATGCAACTTGCATCCAGGTCTCTAGAACCATGTTTGGACGTGATGTCCTCTGCTCCTGAGAAAGCATTAGCCCCCTGGCCTCAGTTGGTCTATTGCCTCCCTTGGCACAGGCGGAGGTCATAAACCCACAAACTGCCACCCCTTTGGCACCAACCCACGCTGACATCCTCTCTTTAAAAATTAGACTTGCAAAGCTTCACACCGCTTCCAAAAAACAGCCCCCAGCTTTCCCCGGTGATATTTTGGACGCTCCGCCTGCTTCCAGCGCATCGTCGCGGTTCTTAGCTGCCAGTGCCGGTCAGAAAACTGCTCCAATATCGCCATTTTGTGCTTGTGTTTATTAGTAATATAATCACTGTCAAATGTCACCATTTGCTGTTTACCGTTAATAGGGATCGTACCAAAGCCCTGTGCCAAAAGGCTAGTTGAATTGTCTATTGATAAGAGATGGACCCACAGGCCCGTGTTTTGCGATCGGAGGCTTCCTGCGTGCGGAGGCCTCCGATCTGGGAAAAATCTACGCCCTTACCTGAGGGCTCTGGAGGTCCGGACATTTCCACTCTTGGGCCTCTGCTCTACGCAATGCGCAGGGCCCAGGTATCCCAGAGGTGCAGGTGGTTCGCAAGTGTCCCTGGGATTACTTGGGCCATGGGGAACCAATGAAAGAAGGGAATCCCCCTTCATACTTTCAACAGGTCTCTCAACTTAGACCCGTCAAAAGTATGAATGGGGATCACTCAAAAAACACATCAAAACATTAAATAAATTTGAAAAAACTCACATTTTAAAAATGTTAATTACATTAAATTTATTTTAAACATTTAATTTTTTGAAAAAAAGATCAGTTTTTTTACGGTACTAAAAATAAACTTCCCTTTTTTAAAAGTATTTTTATTAAATTATAAATGAGTGGAAAAAATTATTAAAAACTTTTTTAAACTCTTGGGGGGAGAAATTCAGTATCGACCAGTTTGGGGCACAATTATCAGCCGGGCGCAAAGTTTAGCGCCTGGCGCTAATTCTCGCCTCCGACTGCAAACTTGGCCTCCTTCGCCCCTGGACTTGATTTGAGCGCTAAATCAGGTGCTACACACCTCTCTTAAGGCGCAAAGGCCGAGGAGCGAGGCGCTACCTCAGAGCGCTGGCGAAGCTCAGGTGATGTCGGTTAGCAATGGAACACAGACACACTGGCGCCGGCCAGTTCTTAAAGGGGAGGGTCGATCTTGCTCTCCAGCCACACCCTACTCATTGCAGCCTTGAATCTTGGCCTGGAGAGACCTGTACATCAATTCTGGAAAGAACAATGGAGAGGCCCAGGGAAAGAGCTCAAGAGTGCAGCCCCCACACTCTCTCCTAAATCGATGCGAGGAAGGTCAAATCAAAATGAACCTGCAAAGTGCTGCTCAGTACCCAAAACTCCTTCACACAGCGTTGAATCTCTCTAGAAGTCTATGTCTCTCTCAGAATGTGTGGTTCAAAAATGTCGTCGACAAAAAAAGGCAGGAAGAAGCCGCCTTTAAATAGCGCTCCCCCAGTCCCTTCCTGACTCCAAAACGTTCCCCTCAACCTGTCGTTGCTAGCGGCAGGCGGTAAGGCAGGAGGCGCCACTCAATATCTGGTCCGGGGCGTTGCACACACGACTGATGTCACGATCTGCAGGAGATTGTGGTGGTGTGCCGCCGCAAAATGTCTGGTCAATTCCGTGAGCAGCACAAACATTGCCGCGCCTGGGCGCTAGTTGCTTTGCGCCCTGTTAACGCCCTTAGGGCACTAACGTAAGGCGCTAATCAATCGAATTTTCCCCCCTTATGTTGGTAAAAGCAGGCCTTACACAGGCTTTTACCAGGCGTAAGATTTTTAAAGGTTTTCAGCGGGCGGCGGTTGTGCAGAAAGCGGAACTCTCCACCCGCAGAGGCCCTTCTCCTGGGCAGGAGGAGGATCTATCAAGAGGATTCTTGACGGAGCGGAAGTGCCGGTTTTCAGCGCATGTGCTTCGCATGCCTGAAACTGACACTTGCGAGGCCCCTACGGGTGGGTACACAGCTCCTACACACCCTTAGGGATTGGAAAATACGGGCCAAAGTGTTTGCAGAGTCCAAGTTGCTCTCATTCATTTAGCACAAATTCAATCACTCCAAAGTCGACATCGTCCCAAATCGTAGGTCTTCGCTCCTTCAAGTCCAAGGGATGCAGGCTTGAGCACAACTGGCTTAGCCATCCATCACCAAGTCTGGCTTGGCCACACCAAATGTTACCGGCCTCACTTCTTCCTACCAAAACTGCCCTACTCCTGGATCATCCCGGAGAGCAAAGATAACCCCTGACTTCTTTTCTCCACTACCAAACATCTCCTTAAACCCCTCTCCCCTGCCCCCTGCCCCCTCCACCCTCACCTCCAACAAGTCCGAGGAGCTCGTGGACTTCTTTGCCACCATGATTGAGAGCACCCATTCAGCTCCTTTTGCTGCTTCTCCCACTTCCCTTGCCCACCGAGTCAAACGTCCCCACAG
Organism: Somniosus microcephalus; assembly: GCF_052327205.1. Lineage (NCBI taxonomy): Eukaryota > Metazoa > Chordata > Chondrichthyes > Squaliformes > Somniosidae > Somniosus > Somniosus microcephalus. Next base: position 264,092,325 of record NC_140991.1, read on the forward strand.
GCGCCCCCTGCCCCTGCATCATTACCTGCAGAGTCTTCCAGAGATCAATCCTTGCCCTCCTCTTCCTCACCTACATGCCACCCCTTGGTGACACCATCCGGAGACGTGGGGGCAGCTTCCACATATACACTGACGACACCCAGCTCTACCCCTCCACAGCCACTCTTGACCCCTTCACTGGATTGTCATTTCAAAATGAATACATCTAAGGGGTTTGAGGCTTTTGAGGGATGTGATAACGTACTATATGATGCAAATCTTTTATTGGTTTGTGAGGCCCTTTATCTTAACAAACCGAAAATGTCACGAGGTGATTAGTAATCCAATTACCTCATTGTTTTGTGAATCGTGTTGTTAACTTACAGCAAACTTCCCACAGGCACTGACGTAACCGCCCAGGAGCAGAATTTTACCAGGAACTAAAGTTACTGAAGCACTTTTACACAGGATATAAGAAACATAAGAAGTAGGAGCAGGAGTAGGCCATACGGCCCCTCGAGCCTGCTTCGTCATTCAATAACATCATGGCTGACCTCAACTCCACTTCCGCCCTATCTCCATATGCAAAGATTCACAATCCTCTGAGTGAAGAAATTTCTCCTCATCTCAATCCTAAATGCCCAAGCCCTTGTCCTGAGACTATACCCTCTAGTTCTAGACTCTCCAGCCAGGGGAAACAACCCCTCAGCATCTACGCTGTCAAGCCCTCTAAGGATCTTATGCATTTCAATGAGATCACCTCTCATTCTTCTAAACTCCAGTGAATATGACAGCTCCTTTAATAATAACTGAACTTAAAAACACCAACTTAAATCCAGCTATAGTATAAACAGGACAGCCAAACCCCTGAAGAGGTTTCATGTACTTTCCTGAATACCACACGACACACTGAGCCACCAGGTGGTCGGAGTGTGCGGATGGGGCGTCCTCCAATTAGCTAATGGGTTTGACGACCAACCATGTGAAACCGCTCGTGTCTGTGACCAGGTCTATAAGTGCCATGTCTTTTGTTAACAGATCACCAATTATTTCCTCCAATAGACAGCTCTTAAATCTCGGGATCTTCCTTCTGCAGAATTTCCCTACGGTTGGGTTTATTTCAAACATCAAGCAGCCAGGTTCTGGATTTGTGATGTTCTTGTTAATTTCCTGGCATAGCAAACTCTTCTGTGCTGCTTGAACTGTAAGCTCAACTTTCTGATTGCGCACTCCCGGCTAGTTGCCTCACCCACTGGGAGGGCACAGCAGGAGTTCACAGGCGTGCAGTCCATGAAAGTCACCGGCTGTGGACGCGTGATTTCCTGCTCGGGCCTCCCAGAGAACGAGGCAGCGTGTGCAATTGGAAAATGCATCGGGATTTAAGTTTACATCTTTTAAGTTGAATGATTACTAAGGCGGGTATTTTTCAGCACAGACCTGGCAGATCCCAGGTTTGATCCCCAGTGAATGAAGAAAGGAAGTCTTAGGATTAGTAGACCAGGACTGATGATATATCAATCAGACTCCACGGTGGCACATGATGTTGATGCCCATTCAGCTCTGAAAAGAAAGAATGTGCATTTATATAGTGCCTTTCAGGACCCTCAGGACATCCCAAAGTGTTTTACAGCCAATGAAGGACTTTCGAAGTGTAGTCACTGTAGGAATAAAGTCCACTCTATTAAAAAAAACCAAAATGAGTCACACAAGCCTAGAAATGACACTGGCCAACACTAATGTATGGACACTGTATGCATCAACTTCAGCTGCTGTTTTAAAAGCGGCACAATTTCTAAACGGTTAATACCGCCATTACATTAGTGGACTGGATAATTTCACACAAATGTGTTAAGCATTCGGATGCCATTTTGAAAATGGAGTTTGAGAATTTGAATTCAGTTTAAAAAATCTGGAAATAAAAAAGTCGGCATCAGTCAAAGTGACCATAATGCTGCTGGATTGTCGTAAAAACCCGACCTGTTCTCTAATGTCCTTTAGGGAAGGAAACCTGCCGTCCTCACTTCGTTGTACTTCACAGTAATTGTTCACAATACTTCATTGGCTGTAAAGCGCTTTGGGACGTCCGGTGGTCGTGAAAGGCGCTATAGAAATGCAAGTCTTTCTTTCTTACCCGGTCTGGCCTATATGTGACTCCAGTCCCACACCAACGTGGTTGACTCTTACCTGCCCTCTGAAGTAGCCTAGCAAGCCACTCAATTGTGCTCGGGTTGGACAATCAATGCCGGCCTTGGCAGCGATGCCCACATCTCAAGAATGAATAAAGATAAAAATCCCTATTCTCTAATAAGAGCGCACGCCATTCAACCCATTCATGATTATACCTGTGTTTTCTTTTTCTGTGTTCAACGCAATTTATGGACTTTCTAATCTTACAGTTTTCAGTTCTGATGAGAGGAGTCTGTACCCAAAATGTCTGACGAAAGGTCATCAACCTGAAACGTCAATTCTCTTCACAGATGCTGCCTGACCTGCTGAGTGTTCCCAGCATTTTCGGTTTTTATGTCTTTACAGATGTTGACAGTCTTGATGCATGTTTCCTGCACTTTCTGTTTTTGGTTTTATAAAAGTAGTGATGCATTTGTGATCTTAAGTATCTATTTTTAATAATAGATCCGTACTTGCTGAACCATTGTGAAGGCTATAAATGGACACTGAGCACCCTCTTGTGGCCATCAATGAACTCCAGCCAAACCACATCATTTGCTGCAAATTTTATTATACCTTGTGCTTGAGTTTACAAAAAGACAGCATTTAAGAACTTTTAAATGATTTCGTTTTTTTTTAAAAAACTGTAATGTTTAAATACATAATTTTAAGATGATGCGTTAAGGATTCACCAGAATAATTCCAGGACTTAAAATGGTTAAATTAGGTTAAACCTGGCTTGTTGAGTTTAGAAAGTTGGGTGAGGGGAGATCTAATTGAGGTCATTAAAATGATAAAAGGGTAGATACAGAGTGGGGGAATCCATAACAAGGGGGCACAATGTTAAAATTAAAGCTCGGTTATTCAGGAATGAAATCAGGAAGCTCTTCTTCACACTAAGGGTAGCGAAAATCTGGAACTCTCCCCCAAAAAGCTGTGGATTTTGGGTCAATTGAAATTTTCAGCACTGAGATTGATAGATTTTTATTAGGTGAGGTTATCAAGGGATGTGGAGCAAAGGTGGGTAAATGGAGTTGAGGTACAGATCAGCCATGATCTGATTGACTGGTGGAGCAGGCTCGAGATGCTGAATGACCTACTCCTGGTTCCAGCTACCTTGAAGCAGAGAACATACTTTCTTTTGCCACTTGGAGTAGAAAACATGAGAATTTTTTACTGATGCAAATCACCTTGTATTGAGCTCGCACCAACGTAGATGTCATGTGTCTATGAGGAGATCTATAACCAGTTGTAATTCACAATTACAGGAAGAACTTTCTTTCTTTCTTCTGCTTTAGTTGCTTGGCTCTGTTGCTTGCTTCAGTGTCCAAAAGGTTGTGAGCTTCAATCCACAGTGGGCCACATAATCTCGGCTGACACTAAGGTGTTCTGGGGAAGTTTAGCAGTGTTGGAAGTCAAACTGTGGCCCTGTCTACTATGGAACAGGTTAAAAAGCTTTCCACACAACAGAATGGAAAGCAGCAAAAGAATTTGCATTGCACTAATGTTCCCTAGTGCTTCACATACAATGAATTACACTGTGCAGTTATGTCAGTGACACAGCAGTGACTTTGCAGGTAGCAAGGCCCCACAAACATAGTGAAATGAGGAACCAGTGACTCTGTTTTTTGGTGGTGTTGGTTGTGGGGGAAGTGTTGGTCAGGACACTTTAAATAACGCCATAGAACGCCAGACACATGACATTCACCTGAATAGAGAGTCAGATGGAACATTCTCCCAAAAATATAGGGCGGAATTTTAATGGGGAAGGCTGGTTGGGAGTGGGGGTTGGCTCAGAAGCGGTTGGGAAATCCGGGAGAATTTAATGGCAGGGCCTGATTTTCATGGGAAACCTCCCATGGGGGTGTCAGTGAGGATCGAGGGCCGGAGGAGGTGGGGTAAGGCTGGAGGAGCAGGGGCAAGGCCGGAGGAACGGGGCAAGGCCGGAGGAGCAGGGGCAAGGCCGGAGGAGCAGGGGCAAGGCCGGAGGAGCAGGGGCAAGGCCGGAGGAGCGGGGCAAGGCCGGAGGAGCGGGGCAAGGCCGGAGGAGCAGGGGCAAGGCCGGAAAAGCAGGGGCAAGGCCGGAGGAGCGGGGCAAGGCCGGAGGAGCGGATATGGTGAGATGAAGGGCTGGTGTCTGTTGGGTGATGGAGGGCAGGATACGGTGAGATGAAGGAAGGGCTGGTGTCTGTTGGGTGATGGAGGGGCAGGAGTAGGGTTGCCATCCATCCAGTATTATCCAGGAGTCTCCACGATTTAAAGATTAATCTCCTGGACACTGCTGTCAGCAACCAGGGTGAAGCATCATTGTGGTAATTAAATAATTGTGTGTTTCTTCATTTTCTTTTAACACTTGTATTGATTCGTTATGAAGATGTTGGAGAATGACTGTTTGACCGGTCGGAGCAGTTGGAAGTGGAAGGTCTTGTGATAAAATCTCCAGGAATATGGCCAACCAGAGTTGCCAACAGTATTCATGATACAATGAGAGGAACTTCCATGTTACAAAAATTAAGTTAGGCTTATTCTGTCACTAAAGGCTGGTGGATCTGGCTACAGTGGAATATTAACACCATCCAGTAACCTGTTAAAAAAGATCGACTGACCCAAAAAAGAGTGGGCCAAAATGTTAACTGAACATGATCCTCTCTAGCTTCAACACGAAGGAAGTTCCCGGTAGACAGCGTTCACTGATGCTGCTGTCAATGTGGCTCAGTTATCCAGCAGGGGGAGCCAGCTTGTACTCAGGTGACACAACTGTTGTCTGGTGGAAATTATATACATTGGACCAAGTTTTTAACAGCCGACTGCACAATGCTAAACATTGGGAGAACTTGCGTTTAAACGGCAGGTGCTGCAGCTTATAGAAACTGCGCAATTGATCATTTATAATAAATAGAATACTGCATGCAATTCTGGGTGCTCCATTATAGAAAGAACATTAAAGTCATGGAGAGTGTACAGCCTACAAAAAGAGAGACTTGCATTTATATAGCCCCTTTCGTGACTTCAGGACATCCCAAAGTGCTTTACAGTCAATGAAATACTTTTGTAATGTAGGAAACGCGGCAGCCAATTTGTGCACAGCAAACTACCACAAATAACAATGAGATAATGACCAGATGATCTGTTTTTAGATGTTGGTTGAGGAATAAATGTTGGTCAGCACACCGGGAGAGCTCCCCTGCTCTTCTTCGAATTGGTGCTCTGGGATCTATTATGTCCATCTGAGAGGGCAGAAGGGCATCGGCTTAACATTTCATCCGAAAGATGGCATCTCCGTCAGTGCAGCACTCCCTCAATACTCTGGAAGTCTCTGGAACGGGGCTTGACCCCACGACCTTCTGACTTAGAGGCGACAGTGCTACCAACTGAACCAGGGCTGACAGGGCCCTGATATTTACTCGGGGCCATTGAGAGAGCGGGGGTGGGGGGGGGGAGGGGGCGAGGAGGATTTACGGATGGGAAAACCGGAAGTAAGGGTTTCACGGACATCCTGCTGAAATTAACAGCAATTGTTTCTGCAGGTTTCCTGCCCGACAGCCAGCCTGAGGGGAGAGGAGGGAGGGAGGGAGGGAAGGATCGGGGGGCGGGGGTTGGGGGGGAGATCGCGTGGGTGATCGTGGAGGTCGGGAATAAATCGTGGAGGTCAGGGGTAAATCGTGGAGAGGGAGAACGTGGAAGGCGGGGGGGGGGGGAGATGAGGGCGGGTGATTGTCGGTCGATCGCGGGGGTCTGTGAAGAGGTTAGTTTGTTGGGCCGGGGAAAACACTCCTGCTCCTCCTGGCCCACAAGCAGTGCTGTAAAGGCACTTACCTTATGGATCCGGCCCTCCTCGCCTCCTTTAACCTGCTGGTTTTCCGAGCCCCGGGAAACCTGGCCAAAATGACTTAAAAATAAACATCATGTTAATGTGGAGGCACACAGCCTTCTTAACAGATTTCAATGGCCAACCCGCCTCCTGAGGGCGGATTGGTTGCCCACCCCACAATCTGTCCCTGAGAAAACCGGAAGTGAACGCGTTGGGGTCGGGTTTGAAATTTCTACAATTTTTACTTCCCACCTGCCCCAAATCCACCCATTCTTGTGGGTTAAAATTACCCCCTTACACTCACCGGGGCGAAACCAGGGAAACTTCCAATACTGATACTGTTTTTGCGGGAGTAGATAAGGAAAGGAGGAGATTTAATAGATGTTTCTTTAAAATGATGACGTGTTGATAGAGTGAACAGGGAAAGACTATTCTTTCTGGTTGGGGGAGTCAATGTCGAGGGTCATGAATTTAAAATTGTTACAAAAAGAGTGTGGAGAGATGTTAGGAGAAATGTTGACTCAGAGATGATTGCACCTTTTAAGGGACGAGTAGATTTAAGGTAGTGGAAAATACGGGGATATGTGGAGAAAGCGAGTCAATGAGACTAATTTTGGATTGCTCTAGCAAAGGGCTGGCACAGATGTGCTGGGCTGAATGGCTTCCTTCAGTTTTGTAAACTTCAATGGTTCTATATCATTTGCAGTGTAGTGGAAATGCTGCAAGAACTGTCTACTATGTATGACCCTCACTGCAATTTCCCGCGATTACTGTGCAACATGAACTGTAGCATGTACTGTGTGTGAAACCATGTCCTGGATATATTGAAAGATCCCATTGCGGTTGTCGATAAAGAGCAGGAGTTTCTCTGGTGTAATGGCCTACGTTCATCCCTCGACTAAATGCCTTCAAAGAAAAGGTCAACTGGTCATTCATCTCAAAGCTGTTTATTGAATGTTCCCACCACATAATGACTGCCATGTTTGCCTACATACAGTAGTCAATGCACTCCAAAATAAGTCCTTGTGTAAGGTGATTTGAGACATTTCAATATGATAATAAAGAAAGATATGCATTTATGTAGCGCCTTTCACTACCTCAGGATGTCCCAAAGTGCTTTACAACCAATGAAGTACTTTTTGAAGTGTAGTCATTGTTGTAATGTAGAAAATGGACACTATAAATGCCAATGTTATTTATCATTAAGTTCTTCCTCTCTATAGTGTAGACCTGACCCTGGGCCATAAATAAAGTGAAGTATCGTCTAAAAAAGAATGTGTTGCAATACCACTTGCTCCACTAGGTGGAGCGCTAGCTACCCTTGTGCAGACTACTAAAGTTATGTGTGTTCAGAGTGATCCCAGTATCATAGAATCATAAGAATTATAGAACGGTTACAGCACGGAAGAAGGCCATTCGGCCTGTTGAGCCCATGCTGGCTCTCTGCAAGAGCACTTCAGCTAGTCCCACACCTCCGCCCTTTCCCCATAACCCTGCAAATTTCTTTCCTTCAGGTATTTATCCAACTCCCTTTTGAAAGCCGTGATTGAGTCTGCCTCCACCACCCTTTCAGGCAGTGCATTCCAGATCCTAACCACTCACTGCGTAAAAAAGTTTTTTCTTATGTTGCCTTTGGTTCTTTTGCCAATCACCTTAAATCTGTGTCCTCTGGTTCTCGACTCTTCTGCTATTGGGAACAGTTTCTCTCTATCTACTCTGTCCAGATCCCTCATGATTTTGAACACTTCTATCAAATCGCCTCTCAACCTTCTCTTCTCCAAGGAGAACAACCACAGCTTCTCCAGTCTATCAACGTAACTGAAGTCCCTCATTCCTGGAATCATTCTTGTAAATCTTTTCTGCACCCTCTCTAAGGCCTTCATATCCTTCTTTAAGTGTGGTGCCCAGAATTGGACACAGTACTCCAGTTGGGGTTGAACCAGTGTTTTATACAGGTTCATCATAATTTCCACACTTTTGTACTCTATACCTCTATTCATGAAGCCCAGGATCCCGTAAGCCTTTTTAACTGCTTTCTCAACCTGCCCTGCCGCCTTCAACGATTTGTGCACACATACCCCCAAGTCTCTGTTCGTGCCCCCTTTCAGGATTGTACCATTTAGTTTATATGTCCTCTCCTCATTCTTTCTATCAAAATGTATCACTTCACACTTTTCTGCGTACAATTTCATCTGCCATGTGTCCGCCCATTTCACCAGCCTGTCTATGTCTTCCTGAGGTCTACATAAGAACATAAGAAGTAGGAGCAGGAGTAGGCCATATGGCCCCTCGGGCCTGCTCCACCATTCAATAGGATCATGGCTGATCCGAACCTAGACTCACGTCCACTTCCCTGCCCGCTCCCCATAACCCTTAGTTCCCTTATCAGCTAGGAAACTGTCTATTTCCTTTTTAAATTTATTTAATGTCGCAGCTTCCACAGCTCTCTGAGGTAGCAAATTCCATAGATTTACTACCCTCTGAGTGAAGAAGTTTCTCCTCATCTCAGTTTTGAAACGGCAGCCCCTTATTCTTAGATTATGCCCCCTAGTTCTAGTCCCACCCATCAGTGGAAACATCCTTCCTGCATCCACCCGATCAAGCCCCCTCACAATCTTATATGTTTCGATAAGATCACCTCTCATTCTTCTGAATTCCAATGAGTAGAGGCCCAACCTACTCAACCTTTCCTCATAAGTCAACCCCTGATCTCCGGAATCAACCGAGTGAACCTTCTCTGAACTGCCTCGAGAGCAAGTATATCTTTTCTTAAATATGGAAACCAAAACTGTACGCAGTATTCCAGGTGTGGCCTCACCAGTACCCTGTATAACTGAAGCAAGACTTCCCTGCTTTTATACTCCATCCCCCTTGCAATAAAAGATTCCATTGGCCTTCCTGATCACCTGCTGTACCTGCATACTAACCTGTGTTTCATGCACCAGGACCCCCAGATCCCTTTGCACTGTAGCACTTTGCAGTTTCTTTCCATTTAGATAATAACTTGCTCTTTGATTTTTTCTGCCAAAGTGCATAACCTCACACTTTCCAACATTATATTCCATCTGCCAAATTTCTGCCCACTCACTTAGCCTGTCTATGTCCTTTTGCAGGTTTTTTATGTCCTCCTCACTCACTGCTTTCCCTCCCATCTTTGTATCGTTGGCAAACTTGGATACGTTGCACTTGGTCCCCTCCTCCAAATCGTTAATATAGATTGTAAAGTGTTGGGGTCCCAGCACGGACCCCTGCGGAACACCACTAGTTACTGATTGCCAACCCGAGAATGAACCATTTATCCCAACTCTCTGTTTTCTGTTAGATAGCCAATCTTCCACCCATGCCAGTATACAGGTAGACTATCCTTTATCCGAAAACCTCGGGACCAGCCGAGTTTCGGATAAAGGAGAATTTCGGATTTCGGAAGGTGGGTCGGCGGGGGTCGGCGGGGGGTCGTGCGCACGACTTACGCTGACGCTCAGCGTAAGTCAGTCGGGGTCGGCGGGGGTCGGGGCCGGCGGGGTACGCGGGGGGGGGTCGGCGGTTGGCGGGGCTGGCGGGGTCCGCGGGGGGGTCGGCGGTTGTCGGGGCTGGCGGGGTCGGCGGTTGTCGGGGCTGGCGGGGTCCGCGGGGGGGTCGGCGGTTGTCGGGGCTGGCGGGGTCGGCAGTTGTCGGGGCCGGCGGGGTCCGCGGGGGGGTCGGCGGTTGTCGGGGCTGGCGGGGTCGGCGGTTGTCGGGGCTGGCGGGGTCGGCGGTTGTCGGGGCTGGCAGGGTCGGCGGTTGTCGGGGCCGGCGGGGTCCGCGGGGGGGTCGGCGGTTGTCGGGGCTGGCGGGGTCGGCAGTTGTCGGGGCCGGCGGGGTCCGCGGGGGGGTCGGCGGTTGTCGGGGCTGGCGGGGTCGGCGGTTGTCGGGGCTGGCGGGGTCGGCGGTTGTCGGGGCTGGCAGGGTCGGCGGTTGTCGGGGCCGGCGGGGTCCGCGGGGGGGTCGGCGGTTGTCGGGGCTGGCGGGGTCGGCGGTTGTCGGGGCTGGCGGGGTCGGCGGGGAGTCGTGCGCACGACTTACCCTTTATCCGAACTTCCGCAACCGGAACCCTCTAAAAACCGAAGGTTTTTTCGTTCAGCGTAAGTCGTACGCACGACTTACGCTGAACGAAAAAACCTTCGGTTTTTAGAGGGTTTCGGTTTTCGGAAGTCCGGATAAAGGGTAGTCTACCTGTATTACCCCCAATCTCGTGATTTTTTATCTTGTGCAGTAATCTTTTGTGTGGAACCTTGTCAAATGCCTTTTGGAAGTCCAAATACACCACATCCACTGGTTCCCCTTTAGCCACCCTGTTTGTTACGTCCTCAAAGAATTCGAGCAAATTTGTCAAACATGACTTCCCCTTCATAAATCCATGCTGACTCTGTCCAATTAAATTATGCTTATCCAAATGTCCTGTTACTGCTTCCTTAATAATGGACTCCAACATTTTACCAACCACAGATGTTAGGCTAACTGGTCTATAGTTTCCAGCCTTTTGTCTACCTCCCTTTTTAAATAAGGGCGTTACATTAGCAGTTTTCCAATCTGCTGGGACCTTTCCTGAATCCAGGGAGTTTTGGAAAATTACCACCAATGCATCCGCAATCCCTACCGCTATTTCTCTCAAGACCCTAGGATGTAAGCCATCAGGTCCAGGGGATTTATCTGCCTTAAGTCCCATTATCTTAACGAGTACTATCTCCTTAGTGATTTTAATCGTGTTTAGCTCCTCCCCCACTATAGCCCCCCGTTTGTCCAGTGTTGGGATATTTTTAGTGTCCTCTACTGTAAAGACTGATACAAAATATTTGTTCAGCGTATTTGCCATCTCCATGTTCCCTACTACTAATTTCCCGGTCTCGTCCTCTAAGGGACCAACATTCACTTTAGCCACCCTTTTTCTTTTTATATAACTGTAGAAACTCTTGCTATCTGTTTTTATATTTTTTGCTAGTTTACTTTCATAATCTATCTTCCCTTTCTTAATTAATCTTTTAGTTATTCTTTGCTGGCTTTTAAATGCTTCCCAATCTTCTATCCTCCCACTAGATTTGGCTACTTTATATGCCCTTGTTTTCAGTCGGATACTATCCTTTATTACTTTACTTAGTCACGGATGGCTGTCTTTTCTTTTACGCCCCTTTTTCCTCAGTGGAATATATTTTTCTTGAAAGTTGTGAAATATCTCCTTGAATGTACACCACTGCTCCTGTACCGTCTTACACCTTAATCTATTTTCCCAGTCCACTTTAGTCAACTCTGCTCTCATACCTTCATAGTCTCCTTTATTTAAGCTTAGTACGCTGGTTTGAGATCCAACTCTCTCACCCTCCAACTGAATTTGGAATTCAACCATGTTATGGCCACTCATACCAAGGGGATCCTTTACTAGGACATTTTTTTATTAATCCTGTCTCATTACAGAGGACCAGATCACTCTCCTCCTCACTGTTCACTATGCTTCCAAGTTTTGTGTCATCTGCAAATTTTGAAATTGTGCCTTGTACACCCACGTCCAAGTCATTAATATATATCAAGAAAGGCAGTGGTCCTAGAACCGATCCCTGGGGAACCCCACTGTACCTTTCTCCAGTCCAAAAAACAACCATTCACCACTACTCTCTGTTTACTATCACTTAGCCAATTTTGTATCCATGCTGCCACTGTCTCTTTTATTCCATGGGCTTCAACTTTGTTGGCAAGCTTATTATGTGGCACTTTGTCGAACGTCTTTTGGAAGCCCATGTACATCACATCAACCGCATTGCCCTCATCAACCCTCTCTGTTACCTCATCAAAAAACTCAATCAAGTTTGTTAAACACGATTTGCCTTTAACAAATCCATGCTGGCTTTCCTTAATTAGTCCACACTTGTCCAAGTGACTGTTAATTTTGTCCCTGATTACTGTTTCTAAAAGCTTCCCCACTACCGATAGTTAATTGCATGTGAAAGAAAGACTTGCATTTATATAGCACCTTTCACATTCCCAGGACGCTCCAAAGTGTTTCATGAGAACATAAGAATTAGGAGCAGGAGTAGGCCATTTGGCCCTTCGAGCCTGCTCCGCCATTCAATAAGATCATGGCTGATCTTCTACCTCATCCCCACTTTCCTGAACTATCCTCATATCCCTAGATTCCCTTAATATTCAAAAATCTGTGTCTTGAATATACATAACGACTGAGCCTCCACAGCCCTCTGGGATAGAGAATTCCAAAAATTCACCACCCTCTGAATGAAGAAATTTCTCCTCATCTCAGTCCTAAATGGCCGATCCCTTATTCTGAGACTGTGACACCTGGTTCTAGACTCCCCAGCCAGGGGAAACATCCTCCTTGCATCTACTCTGTCAAGCCCTGTAAGAATTTTGTATGTTTCAATGAGATCACCTCTAATTCTTCTAAACTGTAGAGAATATAGGCCTAGTCTACTCAATCTCTCCTCATAGGACAATACCCCCATCCCAGGAACCAGTCTGGTGAACCTTCGTTACACTCCCTCTATGGCAAGTATATCCTTCCTTAGGTAAGGAGACCAAAACTGTACACAATACTCCAGGTGTGGTCTCACCAGGACCCTCTATAATTGCAGTAAGACGAACTGTATCACATCCTGACGAACTGTATCACAGTGTGGTATAGCAGCTGTACCTCCTATGACCGGAAAGCCCTGCAGCGGGTAGTCAAAACTGCCCAACGCATTACCGGCACCCGGCTACCGACCATTGAGAACATCTACCAGAAACGCTGTCTACGGAGGTCACTGACCATCATCAAAGACCCTACCCACCCCAGCCACAGTTTGTTCGTCCCCCTGCCATCTGGGAGACGCTACAGATGCATTCGCACCCGCATGACCAGGTTTAGGAACAGCTTCTTTCCCAGGGCTGTCATCCTACTGAACTCTGCTAATAAACTCTAAAGCCTGCACATCTGTCAATGCACTTTATTATGTTTATGTTTATGTTACAAGCCAAATGTATGTTAAATGTCTTAATCAAAATGTACACTCTCGGGAGCCGCAAGCTTACATTTCGTTGTACTGCACTTGTGCACTAACAATGACAATAAAGTTGATTATATTATTATTATTTACTCTTATACTCAAATCCTCTTGTAATAAAGGCTAATATACCATTTGCTTTCCTAATTGCTTGCTGTACCTGCATGTTAACTTTCAGTGATTTGTGTACAAGGACACCCAAGTCCCTCTGAATACCAACATTTCCCAATCTCTCACCATTTAAAAAATACTCTGCTTTTCTATTTTTCCTACCAAAGTGGATAACTTCACATTTCTCCACATTATATTCCATTTGCCATGTTCTTGCCCACTGACTTAGCCTATCTATATCCCCTTGAAGCCTGCTTGCATCCTCCTCACAACTTACATTCCCACCCAGCTTTGTATCATCAGCAAACTTGGATATATTACATTTGGTCCCCTCATCCATATCACTGATGTAGACTGTGAATAGCTGAGGCCCAAGCACTGATCCTTGCGGTACCCCCACTAGTTGCAGCCTGCCAACCCGAAAGTGACCCGTTTAATCCTACTTTCTGTTTTCTGTCCGTTGACCAATCCTCAATCCATGCTAATATATTACCCCCAATCCCATGAGCCCTTGTATGGCACCTTATCGAATGCCTTCTGAAAATCCAAATACACCATATCCACTGGTTCCCCCTTATCTATTCTGCTAATTACAATCTCAAAAAACTCTAACTGATTTGTCAAACACGATTTCCATTTCATAAATCCAAGTTGACTCTGCCCAATCCTATTATTATTTTATAAGTGCCCTGTTACCACGTCCTTAATAATAGATTCTAGTATTTTCCCTACTACTGATGTCAGGCTAACTGGTCTGCAGTTCCCCATTTTCTTTCTCCTTTCTTAAATAGTGGGGTTACATTTGCTACCTTCTAATCTGCGGGAACAGTGCTAGAATCTATGGAATTTTGGAAAATGACAACCAATGCATCCACTATCTCAAAAGCCACCTCTTTCAAAACCCTAGGATGTAGACCATTAGGTCTTTTTACGACTACCACTATCTTTCAGTTCCTCATTCTCGCTAGACCCTTGGTTGTCCACTATTTCCGGGAAGTTTTCGCGTCTTCTTCTGTGAAGATAAACACAAAGTATTTGTTTAATTTCCCTGCCATTTCTTTATTCCCCATTATAATTTCTCCTGTCTCAGCCTGTAAGGGACCCACATTTACTTTCGCTGATCTTTTCCTTTGTACTAACCTATAGAAGCTTTAACAGTCTGTTTTTATGCCTCTCGTTAGCTTACTCTCATATTCTATTTTCACTTTCTTTATCAATTTCTTGGTCCTCCTTTGCTGAATTCTAAAATCCCCCCAATCCTCAGGCTTACTATTCTTTTTGGCAGCATTATAAGCCACTTCCTTTGATCTAATACTATCTTTAACTTCTCTTGTTAGCCACAGTTGGATCATTTTTCCTGTGGGGTTTTTGTGCCTTAAAGGAATGTATATGTGCATTCAGATATAATGCCTTTAGCTTTGACTTATTTGTCTTTTTCCCAAATGTCACCTTAGTCACTGATGCCCTATTATCTTTGTTACTCTCTCTGTCCCTTCCTGACCCACTCTGCTTACTTTTACCCAAAACTCTACTCTGCTCTAGAGCCTTGACATTTCCCTCGCTGCTTTTAAATTGACTCTTTCCTGAATCCTCCCACCCCTCCCCCCCTTCATTAGTTTAAAGCTCTGTCTACTGCCTTAGTTATTCGGTTCGCCAGGACAATGGTCCCAGCCCTGTTTAAGTGGAGCCCGTCCCAATGGAACAGCTCCCTCTTTCCCCAGTACTGGTGCCAGTGCCCCATGAACTGAAACCCCTTCTTCCCACACCACTCTTTGAGCCATGCATTTAAACCTCTAATCTGTTTGTCCCTATGCCAATTTGCACGTGGCTCAGGCAACAATCCAGAGATTATTACCTTTGAGGTTCTGCTTTTTAATTTGGATCCTAGTTCCTCAAACTCCCTCAGCAGAACTTCATTCCTAGTTCTACCTATGTCGTTGGATCCTACGTGGACCACGACAACTGGATCCTCCCCCTCCCACTCCAAGTTCTTCTCCAGCCGTGAGGAGATGCCTTTAACCCTGGCACCGGGCAGGCAACACAACCTTTGGAACTCTCAGTTGCAGCTACAGAGAACAGTATCTATCCCTCTGACTATACTGTCCCCTACCACAACTACATTCCCTTTCACTCCCCCCACTTGAATGGCCTCCTGCACCATGGTGCCATGGTCAACTTGCTCATCCATCCTGCAGGCTTTTCCCTCATCCACACAGGCAGCAAGAACCTTATACTTGTTGGACAAGGGCAAAGGCTGAGGCTCCTCTAGCACTGCACCTTGGGTCCCCTTCCCTGCCTGAGTTGCAGTCACAGCCTCCTGTCCCTGACCACTAACCAGACCTGTACTACTACCTAACCTAAGGGGTGTGACTGCCTCCTGGATCAAAGTGTCCAGGTAACTCTCCCCATCCCTGATGCCCCGCAATGTCTGCACCTCAGACTCCAGCTCAAAAACTCTGAGCTGAAGTTCCTCAAGATGCAGACACTTACTGCAAACGTGGTTGTCCGGGATCACAATGCTCTCCACAAACTCCCACATACTGCAGTTGCGGCACACCGCCTGCACTGCCATCCCTATATAACCTTGTTTTATTTAATTAAATTTGTAATTAGGTTACTTAGTTTACAGTGTAGTTTCCTGACTACTTACTTGATCTAGATTAGGTTAAGGGTACTGCAATTAAATATCTACCTGTAACACACAGCACTACAAGTAGTGTTGGCAAAAAGCAACAACTCCTTCCCCCTCTTATCCGAATTCCCACTCTTTCCAAATTCCCAACCAAAGCTCTCTTTCACAGCCAATTGTTTTAAACTGTAGCCTCTGTTATTATTTCCTACATTACAACAGTGACTACACTTCAAAAGTACTTCATTGTCTCTAAAGCACTTTGGGATGTCCTGAGGTCGTGAGAGGCGCTATAGAAATGCAAGGCTTTCTTTCTTATATAGGGAAATACAGCAGCAAGGTCCCACAAACAGGAATGAGATAAATAACCAGATAATCTGTTTTTTTGGTGTTGGTTGAGGGAGAAATAGTGGCCAGGACACTGGGAATACTTCCCTGCACTTCTTCAAATGGCGCAATGAGGTCTTTTATGTTCACCTGAGAGGGCCTTGGTTAAATGTGCTTTCTAAAAGGTGGCTCCTCTGACTGTGCAGCACTCCTGCTATGTGGCTATGATAATTTTTACATTCTGTACTTTCAATTGGCTAATAAAACTGGCCTTTAGAGCTGTTTTGCAGCCTTACAAAACCCAGTTTTTGCAAAATGACTTCCAGCTCCAAAATGGATGCTGATGCCCAGGAGGAAGAAGACATTGAAAGGTTTCAAAGCTGGTTTTCTTCAGGAAAACAAGGTATAGAAAAGACGGATTAGGTAGAATAAAAAAAAGTTCAATGCTGCCAGGGCAAATGTGGGTTAAAGCTCCTTTTGCTCTGATCTCAGTATATCTTCAGTTATGTGGAGAGATTAGAGAGGCTGGGGTTGTTTTCCTTAGAGCAGAGAAGGTTAAGAGGGGACTTAATAGCAGTGTTCAAAATGATGAAGGGTTTTGATAGAGTAGATAGGGAGAAACTGATTACATTGGCAGGAAATCGGTAACCAGAGGACACAGATTTAAGATACTTGGCAGAGCGATAAGGAGCAATGTTCCCTTTAAGCTGCATGGCCACGCAGTGCTCCAGGGGTCATGGGCAGCTGGTGAGCCGGCTTTCAAATTGAAAAAACGCACATGTGCGGACTTTTGAATGGGCCGGGTAGTCAGTTAAAGGGGCTGTGCGGCCCCCCAAAAAATTACAGGGAACATTGATGAGGAGGATTTTTCTTTTTTACGTAGCAAGTTGTTTTGTTCTGGAATGCACTGTGTTGGAAGCAAATTCAATAATAACTTGCAAAACGGAATTAAATATATACTTGAAAAGGAAACATTTGCAGGGCTATGGGGAAAGAGCAGGGGAGTGGGACTAATTGAATAGCTCTTTCAAAGAGCCGGCACAGGCATGATGGGCCGAATGGCCTCCTGTGCTGTAAGATTCTATGGCCTAGAAATTCGTGGCCGCCACGAGAGTCGCTGGGATAACGGCCGTTGAAAATGGTTGCGACAGAAAGAGAGAAAAATTTGTGCTGGGGACTAAAGATTTTTAGCCCAGCGCTAACTCACCATGTAACGCCCTCCTGGTGGCGTTAGTGCAGGCATCGGAGGCGAAATTGCCATCCAGAAGTGGCGTTCCATCTTCCAACAGCCTCTGGAAGCAAGGCAATGAGTTTGCTAGGCACTATGGAACATTAAAATGTGCAACGAATTGAAAGGGCAATGCCTTCTGAACTGATAAAAATGAAAATGAAGTGAAATGCATTTTCAGCCATTACTGCCTTTTTAAAAAAGAATTAACATTAAAAAGAAATCCCAAATGTGAGTCTTCAGCTCTTAAAGCTGAATTCCCTTCCACACCTAAAAAAATGGGAAAAGTGCTTCTGCACTAACACAAATGGCTCAGCAAGCCAGGGAAGGGGCACCCAGGGTCTCGCACGCAGCACTCCAGCTTTGTGCAGGGGGTCAACACTGCAAGGGAGGTCCTCTACCCACAGGGGCCAGGAGGCCCTCCAGAAAGAACGATGTGGGACTAGATCACCGAGCCCTTCACTGCCAGCAGTGTTGCCCCCAGGACCTGGCTCCATTGCCCAAAGAAGCTTCATGACCTCAGACGACTGGTCAAGGTCAGCAAATGCATCTTCAAAAGCCGTCTCCTACCAACTGCACCACTCACCTCACACACTTTTCAATGCATGACTTCCCCCCTCCCCCATCACTCACCTTCCAGCAATCTGTACCAATCATGAGGCACACCTCCCATTTCTAGCCTCACTTGACCATCTTGGAGGAGATGGTGCAGGCCATCCTTGGCAGGGGCATGGCTGAGCCATTGGCCAGCCCTCGCATGCAACTCTTGCTTTCCCGCCCTCCCCTCACTACAACTCCACCCTTGTGCCTTCCTCATTTCACACACCCAAGAAATGCAGCCTGCCCAGCAGTGGTTGACCAAGAAGAGGGGGGAGAGAGTGAAGAAGAAGAGGAAGAAGAAACACCGTCACTCAATTTCACATTCCCAGCCACCAGCTCCTCAAAGTTGTCCTGCAAGGCCATCTGCAGTGTCCCCACTGAAAGTCAGCAGCCTTCCACCAGCCATGCTGCAGCCACTGGGGTAGCACTGTGAGACATCACTAGGATAGGCAACAGCACACTCAAGACAATCACTAAGGGAATGCATAAGGGTGATGAGTTGTTTTCTTGATGATATATTGGCTGGATAGATGTATAAAGCTGGATTGGAAAGTTTGCTTTGTGGTGGCTTTTATTTCAGCATTGTGGCCAAGAGGACGTTGTGATGGTCAGTAACAGAGGTAAGGTAAGGTGTGGAACAAATGTTGAATGGGGAATTGGGGTTGTGGTCACTGGTACCATAGGTGGATCATTCCATCTCAGCTATCCTGGGCAGAAAGGTGCTGTCTGGGTTGCATCCTTCCTTCGGCTTCCTCCTCTTTGGCTTCTTTCTCTTCTGTTTCTTCCTCTTCTGCGCCCTCCTTTTCTGCGTCTTCCTCTTCCACGTTTTCCTCTTCTGCGTCTTCCTCTTCTCTCTGCGAGCAGATGCTGTAAATATGAAATGACAGCATAAAATGTTGGAAATACTCAGGCAGCATCTCAACCTTTCCTCTCTCCACGATGTTGCCTGACCTGCTGAGTATTTGCAGCATTTTCTGTCTTCTCAGAGGCCTGCCCTTACCATCCGAGGCCTTGCAAGCATCCGGCAGCACTCCCCACACACTTAAAAAAACTTTTAACATGTATTGCAGCAAGCCGCTACTTAAGTAAAATCAAAAAAATCCAAACCAAAAACTTAAATGCAAACTTACCTGAACAATGTGTGTGTCCCTTTAAGAGGTGCTGAATGCTGGGTTTTCATGGCGAGCTTAGGACCCAGCGCTGAACTCAGCGATAAGGTCCAAGTTCGCCGAGGTGACATTAAGTTGGCGTTGTACTCACTCATTTAAATTTGCAGGGTAATCAATCTTACCGGCAGTGTTGCCAGGCCTTGGAAAATGGAGGACGCCATGGGACCCGTCACCAGCTGACGAAAGAGCAGCGGCCGCCCTATTTTCGCTATTTTTTGCCAGTAACGGGTGGCGTAAAGCCCCCGAATTTTTAACTCTATGATGCTATGATACACCCGAAACCCAACTTTTGACCAGCATCCTTTTCTGCACCAATAGAGTGCGACATCTCTGTTTCTCGTGCCATCCTGGTGGTCTCTTGTGGAAGATCTGTGACATTAGTGCTGAATTCTAATCACTTCTGTGCTGTGGAACTGTGCCAACTAGGATGTGGATCGTGACTGCCTAAACTCACTTTACCTGGCACTCTTGGCAACTGCCAGCAAGGAGATGTTTTCATCCCCAGTTGTCTGTTAAATCCAGGCCCCGGAGTGGAAAGGTCAGAGATTAGAGTCCTATTCCATTGTGCTAAACTTCGCTTCAAATTGAAAGTGGGCAAATAGACCTTTCTACTCAGCGTCTGTTAATTATTTCCCACAGTTATAGTCAGGGATGATATCATTCCCTCCGTGCCTTTTGGAAGTATTGACATGTTAAACTTTCTGAAAGAGCATGAGTTAGCTGACTCTCGGGCAAGCACATACTTATTAATGAGCGGCACTGCCCTCCATATTTGGTGCAGTCAGTAGGCGGTCAGGTCTGCACTTCAACTCTGTGAAACGGAAGCAATTTTAGTAAAAGAATTAATTGAATTGAAACAATGAAGTCAAATCACAAGAGAGAGAGAGAAAAAAGGCGGACTTCAAACAGGAGTCCAACAACAACCACAGCTTGTTGCAATGAAAGAACTTTGAGCACAATGAGCACAATGAGCTGGTGAATAACAGTCTGCCACTCTGTCCTTCCCGCCATTGAGTGACTGGAAATAAAATGAAGTACTTTTACTTAACAAGGGCACTTCTGTGGCTAACTACTAACTGCACCATTAACAGGCCATCAGATAACAAGCAGAGATGGTTGTAGTTTAAGTTTTTTTCAAAAAAGTAACATTAAATCAAACAGATTAAAAAAAATCTTATCTGAATGTCACAGTTCCTCCCCCATTTTCCTGCCCACCCACCCAAAATTAAATGCCAGGGCACGAATCTACACAAAATGACATTACATTTGGTACAAGGGGGCAATCACGGGCTTTTCCCTCGCCTCGTAACTAATGGTGCCAGCACCTGGCATTGGCTACTCACCAGCAGTAATAACGCGTGGCACTGCCCCAAAGACTGGCAGCAGCTGCAAGTCATTAGTGGTTGACGTGGGAGAGTGTGGCACCGTTGGCAGCTGTGAGGAGGATGAGGAAGGGAGGAGGGGTTGGGGAGAGCGAGGAGGGGGGAAAAAATCACACAATACCACAGGGCACCTGTGGAACCAAGCAACCACTCTGCCAACATCCTGTTCCAGTCCCAGCAATGACCAAATCGCCAGCTAAATTTACAACATTAAACAGGCTTCACAGCCGAAGGGGAGATAAAAATGGGAAATGTTAAAATATAAAGCAATCAAAGAAATTTATTTTTAACCAATGGAGTGAGCATTGACACCACTGTGTCAGCCAATCAGTTGGAGGCGGGGTGGGACTTATGGTGGGACTAACCGCAAACAGATTCTATTTAAACAGTGGGCCTGAAATTCGGGCCGGAGGCTTCCCGCGGGTGCAAGCCCCCGGCCTGCACTTACCTAGCGCGCCGGCCGTTGTGCTGTGGGCCCGCGTGGGATTCCGATCCTGGGCCTGCTCCAACTGCCGGCGTGCAGTGCTTGTGTATCCCAGGGGCGCAGTTAGTTCGAAGCGTCCCCCTGGGATCACGTGGGCCATGGAGAGCCAATCATAGCAGGGAATCTCTATTCATAGATTTGACAGGAAGACCTGTCAAATCTATGAATAGAGTTCGCCCCCAAAACATAACTAAAACTTCAATAAAT
Source organism: Somniosus microcephalus (assembly GCF_052327205.1). Lineage (NCBI taxonomy): Eukaryota > Metazoa > Chordata > Chondrichthyes > Squaliformes > Somniosidae > Somniosus > Somniosus microcephalus. Next base: position 264,113,446 of record NC_140991.1, read on the forward strand.
TTTTTAAAAATCACATTTAAAAAATAACTATAAATTACATAAAATAACTATTTTAAACAATAATTTAAATTTTTGAAAAAAATAATTACAGTTTTTAATGGGACTAAAATAAACTTACCTTTCTTTAAAGTATTTAAAAATAATAAACCTGTGGAAAAAATGTTTTAATTTTACTTAATTCACCACTTACCTTGTTAAAAGCAGGCCTTGCGACTGCTTTTTAAAAGCGTAGCTCCTGGAGACTTACCCTCCCGGAGAAACCTGTAAAAAAACCGGAAGTTCCAGGCGTACACGCTGCCTCTCCGGCGCATGCGTTCGACCTGTGAACCCCTTCCTTTAAGGGAACGGAAGTTCCAGTTTCCCGTGCATGCGCAGTGCATGCACGAAACCGGCACTTTCGTTGGGCCTACGGGTGAGTATCCAGCGCGTACTCACCCGTGGGGACCCGAATTTCTGGCCCAGTGTCTCTTCGGACTACAGCAAACAAAACTCGTGACCGAAACCACAGCAGTCTCCTGATAAAAGCAGGATTATTTCTCCAGCAATGAGTGGAGAATAGTTACATAATGCAAATTATGAGCGTAAAATCAATCCCAGTCACTTACAGCGGGCGTGATTGATGGGGGAATTGCCCAATCCTCTCCATTCTGGTGTCACTATGTGCAGCCTTTAACAAATAGAGGCCGATTTTCTGAGTGCATGTGCCAGTGACACCAATTCTCACACCCATTTGTCAACGCAACTGAGAGTAACACAGAGCAGGGATTTAATCGAGGACCTTCCTCATCGACATACCTCCGTTGCTGAGTGCTTGTTGTATTTACCAACTGCCCCATTCCTTCAATACCAGAAAACCAATGATCCTTTCAGAATAAATGAAAGCAAGCTACATGCTGTGATGTCCTTCTGTGTCCTGCACGTTCCTTACTCTTATGCATCCTCAATGTGTGCAGGCTGAAGATGGATTGCCCTTGAAATTCTTATTTAGTGCGTAATTTCAATGAAAGTTTAACTTGTCAAATGTGCAAATTAACGTAGTTGTTAGTTTTTTTGGATGAATTTTAAGCCGAGGCCCCGCCTGCCCTGTCAGGTGGACATAAAAGATCCCATGGCACTATTTTGAAGACGAGCGGGGATTTCTCCCTGTGTCCTCTCTCAGCCAACATCACTGACACAGACTAACTGGTCATTTACCTCATTGCTGTTTGTGGGATCTTGCTGTGTGCCAGTGACTGCGTGTCAAAAGTAATTAATTGGCTGTGAAGCCCTTTGGGACTTTTGGGGTAGTAAAAGGTGCTATATAAATGCAAGTTCTTTCTTAGTTGAGTTTAAAGATATCATAGAAATTCGGGTCGGGGGCTTCCTGCGGGTGCAAGCCCCCGACCTGCACTTACCTAGCGCGGCGGCCGTTGAGCTGTGGGCCCGCGTGAGATTCCGATCCTGGGCCTCCTCCAACTGCCGGCGCGCAGTGCTTGCGTATCCCAGGGGCGCAGTTAGTTCGAAGCGTCCCCTGGGATCACGTAGGCCATGGAGAGCCAATGGTAGCAGGGAATGCTTCATTCATAAGTTTGACAGGAAGAGCTGTCAAACCTATAAATACTATAAGCCCCAAAACATCACTAAAACCTCAAATAAATTAAAAAGAAAAAATCACATTTTTAAAATAAACTATAAATTACATGAAATAACTATTTTAAACAATAATTTAAATTTTTGAAAAAATTAATTACATTTTCTAATGGGGCTAAAAATAAACTTATCTTTCTTTAAAGTATTTAAAAATAATAAACCTGTGGAAAAAATGTTTTAATTTTAATTAATTCACCACTTACCTTGTTAAAAGCAGGCCTTGCACCTGCTTTTTAAAAGTGTAACCACTGGAGACTTACCCTCCCGGAAAAACCGGGAAAAAAAACGTAAGTTCAATGCGCACGCGCTGCCTCTCCAGCGCACGCGTTCGGCTTCTGAACCCCTTCTTTCAGGGGAACGGAAGTGCCGGTTTCCCGCGCATGTGCAGTGCATGCACGAAACTGGCACTTTCGTTGGGCCTACGGGCGAGTACCCCGTGTGTACTCACGCGTTGGGATCCAAATTTCTCGGCCCATATGTTGCTTAGGCTGCTTAAAATACATCAAAGATTGTATCACAGTAAATGCCAATGGTTCAATAGTTATATGACTCATAGCAGATTCATATTTAGCAGAACATACATGGGAGGGTGCTTTTTAAAAAATGTTTTTATTCATTCATGGGATGTGGGCGTCGCTGGCAAGGCCAGCATTTATTGCCCATCCCGAATCGCCCTTGAGAAGGTGGTGGTGAGCCGCCTTCTTAAACCACAGCAGTCTGTGTGGTGAAGGTACTCCCACAGTGCTGTTACAGAGAGAGTTCCAGGATTTTGACCCAGCGACGATGAAGGAACGGCAATATATTTTCAAGTCAGGATGACAAAATGAGATGTGAGACAAAATATTAGTGTAATATAGTGGGAAGCATGTTACTTCAGATGCCACCGATAAGCAAGGCTCTACTAGTGGCTTGGAGCTCTGTTGGGGGTGAACATGGGTCAGGACATACGGCCTGCATGCCCGAACTTGCTGCCTATTGCAAAATTGAAATTGCGAGTCTCTGCTCCCAGCACGGAATCTCACTTGATGGGTGCTCAGATGGGAATTGGGTGCAGATATCAGCATGCCTTGTTCAGTGGTATAGAGTCTTGGTCAGACCCTTCTGGAGTACTGCAGTCAGTTCTAGGCACCTTACTTCAGGAAGGATATATTGGCCTTGGAGGGGGTGCAATGCACCAGAATGACACCGGGGCTTAGAGGGTTAAGTTATGAGGACAGGTTGCATGAACTTCTCTTGAGTATAGAAGATTGAGGGGTGATCTGATCTGTGATAGTAGATTGGCGGTTAGGATCAGATCAGCCATGATCTTATTGAATGGCGGAGCAGGCTCGAGGGGCCGACTGGCCTACTCCTGCTCCTATTTCTTATGTTCTTATGTTCTTATGTTAAACGGATTCGATAGGGTAGATAAAGAGAAACTATTTCCTCTGATGGGGGAATCAAGAAAAAGGAGACATAATCTTAAAATTAGAACATAGAAACATAGAAACATAGAGATAGGAACAGGAGTAGGCCATTCGGCCCTTCGAGCCTGCTCCGCCATTCAATGAGATCATGGCTGATCTTCGTCTGAGATCTTAGCTGATCTTACCAGTTCAGTACCCCGTCCCCGCCTTTTCTCCGTAACCCTTAATCCCCTTAGCCTTCAGAAATATATCCAATTCTCTCTTGAAAATATTTATTGAATTAGCCTTCACAGCCCTCTGTGGCAGGGAATTCCACAGGCTCACCACTCTTTGAGTGAAGAAATTCTTCCTCATCTCTGTTTTAAATGATTTGCCCGCTATTTTTAGACTGTGGCCCCTGGTTCTGTGCTCCCCTGCCATTGGAAACATTCTCTCTGAATTCAGCCTGTCCAGGCCTGCCATAATTTTATATGTTTCGATGAGATCCCCTCTCAATCTTCTAAACTCCAGTGAGTACAAGCCCAAACTATTCAATCTCTCCTCGTAGGTCATTCCCGCCATTCCAGGTATCAGCCTGGTGAATCGCCGCTGCACTCTTTCCATGGCAAGAACATCCTTCCGCAGATGGGGCGACCAAAACTGTACACAATACTCCAGATGCGGTCTCACCAGCACCTTGTACAGCTGTAGTAAGGTATCCCTATTCCTATACTCGAACCCCCTTGATATGAAGGCCAACATACCATTTGCCTTCTTAATCGCCTGTTGCACCTGCATGCTCTCCTTCAGTGACTGGTGCACAAGAACACCCAGGTCCCTCTGCACTTCCCCATCTCCCAATCTATTGCCATTTAGATAATAATCTACCCTCCTGTTTTTACCCCCAAAGTGGATAACCTCGCATTTATCCACATTATAGTGCATCTGCCACGTATCCGCCCATTCCCCCAACCTGTCCAAATCGCACTGTAGCCTCCTGACATCCTCATCAGAGCCCACCCCTCCTCCTAGTTTAGTGTCGTCAGCGAATTTGGAAATATTGCATCCAATTCCCTGATCCAGATCATTTATATATATTGTGAACAGCTGGGGTCCCAGGACAGATCCTTGCGGCACCCCGCTGGTCACTGCCTGCCACTCCGAAAACGAGCCGTTTATTCCAACTCTCTGTTTTCTATCCGCCAGCCAGTTCTCTATCCACGTTAATACTTTGCCCCCAATCCCATGAGCCTTAATTTTGCATGATAATCTTTTGTGTGGAACCTTATCGAAGGCTTTCTGGAAGTCAAGGTACACCACATCCACTGGCTCTCCCCCATCTATTTTACCAGTTACTTCCTCAAAAAATTCCAGCAGATTAGTCAAACACGATTTACCCTTTGTAAATCCATGTTGACTCTGTCCGATCCTTTCCCCATTTGTCAAGTGCTCCGCTATTTTATCCTTAATAATGGACTCTAGCATTTTGCCCACAACCGATGTAAGGCTTACTGGTCTATAATTCCCTGCTTTCTCTCTACCCCCCTTTTTAAATATTGGGGTAACATTAGCTACCCTCCAATCCACGGGTACTGTTCCCGAGTCAATGGAGTTCCGGAAGATGATCCTTAGAGCATCTGCTATCTCCAGGGCCACCTCCTTAAGTACCCTAGGATGTAGTTTATCAGGCCCCGGGGATTTGTCGGCCTTCAGTCCCCTCAACTTACCCAACACCATATCCCTAGAGATACTAATTTCTGTCAGCTCCTCCCTCTCATTAGTCCCTATGTTTGCCGATATTCCTGGGAGGTTATTTGTGTCCTCCTTTGTGAATACAGAACCAAAGTATGAGTTTAATTGGTCTGCCATTTCCTTATTCTCCATTATATATTCTCCCGAATCGGACTGCAAGGGACCGACTTGGGATTTTACCAGTCTTTTCCTCCTGATATACCGATAAAAGCTTTTGCAGTCTGTCTTTATGTTTGCTGCAAGTTTACTTTCGTATTCTATTTTCCCCTTCCTGATTAATCCCTTTGTCCTCTTTTGCTGTATCCTGTACTGCCCCCAATCTTCCGGTCTGCTGCTTTTTTTTGCCAGTTGATATGCCCTTTTTTTTGATTTTATGCTGTCCCTAATTTCCCTCGTTATCCACGGTTGAGCCACCTTTTTAGGTTTATTTTTATGCCAAACCGGTATAAACATGTTCTGGAATTCTTCCATTCTATCTTTGAATGCTTGCCATTGTCTATCCACTGTCAATCCCCCCAGAAACACCACCCAATCAATCTTACCCAATTCCCGTCTCATACCCTTGTAATTCCCTTTATTTAAGTTCTGGACCTTAGTCTCTGATTCAATTTCCTCACTCTCCATCTCGACTGAGAGCTCGATCATATTATGATCGCTCTGACCCAAGGGGCCTCGTACAAGAAGATTGTTGATAAGTCCCTTCTCATTGCACAATACCCAGTCTAAAATGGCCTGATCTCGAGTCGGCTCCTCGACATATTGGTCCAGATAACCGTCCCGAAAACATTCCAGGAATTCCTCCTCCTCAGAATTTTTACTAATTTGGGTAGTCCAATCAATATGTAAATTAAAGTCACCCATGATGACAGCTGTGCTCTTATCGCACGCTTCTCTAATTTCCCTTTTTATGCCTTCCCTCACCTCCATATTACTATTTGGAGGCCTATATATCACACCCACTAACGTTTTCCTCCCCTTGCTATTTCTCATTTCTACCCATACAGATTCCGTTTCATCCGAGTTAATATCCTTCCTTTCCATTGCATTAATCCCCTCCTTTACCAGCAATGCTACCCCACCTCCCCTACCTTTTTGCCGATCCTTCCTAAATATTGTATATCCCTGGATGTTAAGTTCCCAGCCTTGCCCACCCTGCAGCCACGTTTCTGTAATCCCAATCAAATCATACTTGTTTACCTCTATTTCCACAACTAATTCATCCACCTTGTTCCTAATGCTTCTAGCATTAAGATACAAAGCCTTCAGGCTTGCTTTTTTCACACTCTCATTATGAATTAGTTTGGCCCTTTGTGTTTCTCTCCTTTGCTTATTGCTTCTCACCTTTCTACCATCTATTTCTGACTTCATATGACTTCCCTCTTTTCCACTACCTAGGTTCCCATCCCCCTGCCAAATTAGTTTAAATCCTCCCGAACCGCCCTAGAAAATATTACCCCGAGGACATCGGCTCCCTCACAGTTCAGGTGTAGACCGTCCCCTTGGTACAGGTCACTCCTCCCCAAGAACTGGTTCCAATGCCTCAAGAATTTAAATCCCTCTCCCTTGCACCACTGCTCAAGCCACGTATTTAGCTTATCTATCTTACTCTCTCTAAACTTATTAGCTCGTGGCACTGGTAGCAATCCAGAGATTACTACCTTTGAGGTCCTACTTTTCAATTTAGCTCCTAACTCCCTAAATTCAGCTTGTAGGACCTCCTCCCTCTTTTTACCTACATCGTTGGTACCTACATGTACCACGACAACTGGCTGTTCCCCCTCCCCCTTCAGAATGCTCTGCACCCGCTCCGAGACATCCTTGACCCTTGCACCAGGGAGGCAACATACCATCTTGGAGTCTCGGTCTCGGCCACAGAAACTCCTATCTATCCCCCTTACAATTGAATCCCCTATCACTATAGCCCTATCCCTCTTTTTCCCGCCCTTCTGTGCAGCAGAGCCAGTCATGGTGCCCTGAACCTGGCTGCTGGTGCCTTCCCCTGATAAGTCATCTCCCCCAACAGTACCCAAAACGGTAAACCTGTTTTGGAGGGAGATGACCGCAGGTGACTCCTGCACTACCTTCCTGCCTTTACCCTGCCTTTTGGTCACCCATTTACTGTCTGAGCTAGCCTTTACCTGCGGTGTGACCAACTCACTGAATGTGCTATCCACAACATCCTCAGCATCGCGTATGCTCCAGAGTGAGTCCATTCGCAGCTCCAGCGCCGCCATGCGGTCTGCTAGGAGCTGCAGCTGGACACACTTCCTGCACACATAGTTGTCAGGGACAGTGTCCCTGATTTCCCACATGGCACAGGAGAAGCATGACACGGGTCCGAGCTGCCCTTCCATGACTTAACCCTTACAATACCCTTTTATTTACTACGATTTAGCTTAATTATTGAATTCTACTTAGAATAAGTTTGTGAAAGTACTCACCAACCAGTCACCTACCTGTTTTCTGGTGTTGTATTTTCACTGCCGCCTCCTGTCCTGGAACCTTCTCCACCTAGGTTAGGCTCCTGAAATAAAATAAATTGAACCTACCTTTTCAACTTCCCCTAACCCCTAAAAGGTTAGAGGAGGTGGAAGGGTGGGAGACACTACACTGTAGTGTTTCGGGTTTAGCAACAGCTCCACCTATATAAGAGTTACTGGCCTCCTGCTCTCCCGACTGCACCAGCTGTGAAAGAAAAAGCCCGCGAAAGGTGAGCTTTTAAACTCACCAGTTACTGGCCTCCTGCTCTCCCGACTGCCCCAGCAGTTACTGGCCTCCTGCTCTCCCGACTGCCCCAGCTGTGGTCTCGGGCCTCGCCTCTCTCCGGTTTTTATACCGGCTCTGAATCACTGCTCCCGACTGGTCTCGGGCCTCGCTGGTCGCCGGGTTTTCTCCCGAGCTCCTCCTCGCTGCTCCCGCTGGTCCCGACTGGTCTCGGGCCTCGCCTCTCTCCGGTTTTTATACCGGCTCTGAATCACTGCTCCCGACTGGTCTCGGGCCTCGCTGGTCGCCGGGTTTTCTCCCGAGCTCCTCCTCGCTGCTCCCGCTGGTCCCGACTGGTCTCGGGCCTCGCCTCTCTCCGGTTTTTATACCGGCTCTGAATCACTGCTCCCGACTGGTCTCGGGCCTCGCTGGTCGCCGGGTTTTCTCCTGAGCTCCTCCTCGCTGCTCCCGCTGGTCCCGACTGGTCTCGGGCCTCGCCTCTCTCCGGTTTTTATACCGGCTCTGAATCACTGCTCCCGACTGGTCTCGGGCCTCGCTGGTCGCCGGGTTTTCTCCCGAGCTCCTCCTCGCTGCTCCCGCTGGTCCCGACTGGTCTCGGGCCTCGCCTCTCTCCGGTTTTTATACCGGCTCTGAATCACTGCTCCCGACTGGTCTCGGGCCTCGCTGGTCGCCGGGTTTTCTCCTGAGCTCCTCCTCGCTGCTCCCGCTGGTCCCGACTGGTCTCGGGCCTCGCCTCTCTCCGGTTTTTATACCGGCTCTGAATCACTGCTCCCGACTGGTCTCGGGCCTCGCTGGTCGCCGGGTTTTCTCCCGAGCTCCTCCTCGCTGCTCCCGCTGGTCCCGACTGGTCTCGGGCCTCGCCTCTCTCCGGTTTTTATACCGGCTCTGAATCACTGCTCCTGACTGGTCTCGGGCCTCGCTGGTCGCCGGGTTTTGTGCTCAAGTCTCTGGGTAGGCCTTGAATCCACACCCTTCTGTCTCAGAGGAGAGAGTGCTACCATTGAGCCATGGCTGACACCTGTAATAGCTATACATAATATGAAACTTTGAGGTGAGGGGTTAGTAAAATATTTCTTAAGCAGATTTGTTGGAGCTTGGAATACTTTGCCACAGAGAGTAGTTGAGGCATCTTTTAAGGGAAGAAGTGGATAAACATCTGAAGGATAGGAAGATACGGGGCTATGGGGAGAGCACTATGGGGCAGTGGAGCCTAGCTTTGGACTGCTCCAGTAAAGAACCAGCACAGATGGATGTTACTAAGGGCCTCTTTCTGCGCTGGAAATGCCTATGGTTTTCTGCGGTTTGTGCCCTGGTGCAGGGCACCCTGCTGTACAATTGGCAGAACTGGAGCTGGCGCAGTGGTGGCAGGGGCACAGGAGTTAAATGGCTACAAGGCAGGTTTCTACGCAGCTTGTGGACTCCTAGGATCTGAGAGGATCAGTCGTCATGGTGATACACTCAGTTTAGGCACACATCACAAGCGAGCTGCAAGGGTCACATTTGAGGGACCTGTCCTTGGGGGAGGAAGATTTTTCTTAAATTTATTTCATTCACAGGGTGTGGGTGTCACTGGCAAGGCCAGCATTTATTACCCATCCCTATTTGTCCTTGAAAGAAAGACTTACATTTATATAGCGCCTTTCACGACCACCGGACGTCTCAAAGCGTTTTACAGCCAATGAATTACCTTTGGAGTGTAGTCACTGTTGTAATGTGGGCAATGCGGCAGCCAATTTGCGCACAGCAAACTCCCACAAACAGCAATGTGATAATGACCAGATAATCTGTTTATGTTATGTTGATTGAGGGATAAATATTGGCCAGGACACCAGGGATAACTCCCCTGCTCTTCTTCGAAATAGTGCCATGGGATCTTTCACGTTCACCTGAGAGAGCAGACGGGGCCTCGGTTTAACGTCTCATCCAATAGACAGCATCTCCAACAGTGCAGCACTCCCTCAGAGTGTCAGCTTAGCTTTATGTGTTCAAGTCCCTGGAGTGGGACTATGAACCCACAACCTTCTGACTCAGAGGCGAGTGTGCTACCAACTGAGCCACAGCTGACACTAGAGACTTGAGAGGGCGGTGGTGAGCCTTCTTCATGAACCGCTGCAGTCCGTGTGGTGAATGTGCCCCCACAGTGCTGTTAAGTAAGGAGCTCCAGGATTTTGATGTAGTGAGGAAGGAATGACGATTATATGGTGCGTGACTTGGAGGGGAACTTGGAGGTGATAGTGTTCCCATGCATCTGTTGCTTTTGTCCTTCTAGGTGGTAGAGGCCGTGGGTTTGGGAGGTGCTGTCGAAGGAGCCTTGACGAGATGCTGCAATACATCCTGTAGATGGTACACACTGCAGCCACGGTACGTGAGTGGTGGAGAGAGTGGATGTTTATGCTGGTGGATTAGGTGCCGATCAAGTGGATTGTTTTGTCCTGGATGGTGTTGAGCTCCTGGACTATTGTTGTAACTGCACCCATCCAGGCAAGTGGAGAGTATTCCATCACATTCCTGACTTGTGTCTTGTAGGTGGTTCAGAGGCTCTGTGGAGACAGGAGGTGAGACACTCACTGTAGAATACCCAGCTTCTGACCTGCTCTAGTAGCCATGGCATTTATGTGGCTAGTCCAGTTGAGTTTCTGGTCAATGGTGAACCCCAGGGCGTTGACCCTGAGAAGTGCACATGAGGGCACGTATGAAAGACATGGGGGCAGAATTTGAACATCCTTGCGCCCATTTCCTGGTCGTTAAATCGCCATTTTAAGTTCAATGCAAATACAAATTGGGAGAGTTGTAAAACGGGCTGCCAATTTGCTCACTATCACATTTACGTGCCAGCAATGCAATCGTGTGTTTTGATTTAATGAATGCCATCAAACTAATGCGAAGATGCTTGTGAAACGCATGCGATTTTAACTCAGGCCGGGCGTCCTGCGGGTGAGGGGGTGGCCGAAGCGGGAGGCAAACTCCTGGGCCTCATCTGCATGACGTGAGTCTCCTGGGAGGAGGGGACAGCTGGCCAGTGGGCGGGAGATAATGTTGGGCCGGGGACTGAAGGAACCATCCCGCACCACTCTCAGCTAAGTGGCTGGAAAGGGGTTGGGGAAGGCCTCGCAATTGGGGGTGGGGTGGGGGGGGGAGGGTGCGGGGGGTGGGAGTGAAGCCCTGGGCAAGGGGTGGCTTAGATTTTCCTTATGGGCCCCGAAGGAGCACTCCTGCTCTTTCTGGCCCCACAAGGAAAGTAAAAATAAAATAAAAAGACTTTTTTAACCTCTTTTGGCCTTGACTCTTTTTTCCGTTAGTTTGGCCTGGCAGGAAACTACAATTGCTTCCCTGCACAGGCCTCCGGCTAAGGTAGCAGTTGGGCCCAAAAAATGTCATCAGAGCCTGACCTGCATATTTAAACAAGGACCTTGTCGGTTTCCAACAAGTGTCCCTCTCGCTTGCTCGGAAGAGCGGGTTAAAATCGGAAACTGCAGAAACAGAGCGCAACTTCGGCGGGTAAGTTCCGCGGCAATTTTAACTCCCCGATTTCTACTGGCGGGCAGTGATCAAATTGCCCCAATAAAAATTAGAAACAAACTGCCCGTGTTGGCATTTGTCCTCCAAATGCGCAGTTGTCCAAATCGCCTGTGCCCGCTCAGAATGGCTCCGCAAGTTCCGGGTTTCTGCATGGGCTGCGCACCGGTCAAAACCCGGAACTTGCCATCTGTCAAGTTTCTTCTTGACAGGTTGTCCGCATGCGCCCCCGAAACACTTCCGCCGGCACAGAGTTGGGCTATTTGCCCAGCTACTGCCCAGCGAATGCGCACGAAACCCTATCACCTGGTAAAAGCAGACGTAGGGCCCGCTTTTACCAGTGTAAGGGTTGAAATGAATGTTAAATTAAAATTTTAAAAATGATTTAAAACATACAAAAACATTTAAAAGTAGTTCATGTAGATTTTGGGCCAGATTAAAATGTTTTCATTATTTTTCAAAAAATAAATTTTTATTTTACACGCTTAATCAAAGGGACTTTTAATTAATTTTGAACATGGGAACATTTTTTTTAATTATTAGAATTGTGTTTTATTTGGGGATTTCTCAATAGGTTCTGTTCGTAAATGGAATCCCCATACGCTTATGAGGAATCCCCCTTTCTAATTGGTTGGCCTGGCCCACGTGATCCCAGGGAGGCTTCCGAACTGCCTGAGTTCCTGGGATCCGTGGGCCTTTACGCAAACATACGCCTGGAGGCCCAGGACTCGAAGCTCCGGAGCCACCAGGTACTTTCGTATTTTTTTTTCGGGTCGGAGGCACGCCTCCAATTGCAAATTTCGGCCCATGGTCTCTGCTCCAATCACGAAGACTTCCACAGCCTCACAACCCTCTGTGTTAAACAAGAATGTTTCTCCTGCTCTCCGAACTAAATCTCTTACAATTCATCTTATAACTATGTCCCTTTGTTCGAGACTCCTCAATCACTAGAAATAATCTCTTTCTATCTAATCCGTCCCATGCCTTTATAATCTTAAACACCTCTATTAAATCACTCCGTAATCTCTACATGCTCCAATACAACATGAGAAGAGAAGAATGAGGTTATTGAGTGTGGAGTGGAGTGAACCTGTGGCTTAGTGGGAGCATTCCCACTTCTAAGTGAGAAGGTATGTGGTTTGAATGCCCCTGTAGAGAGTCCCACGAATGGCTTCTGTGTGACATCCAGTGGGATACTTCTGTTTGGTGGGTGTGGGTGTGGGCACCCCTCCGCCCCCCCCCCCACTCAATGTACGGGCTGTGGGGGCCCATAAAACCCTCCCACCGTATAGGACTAACCACCCTATGGACTGATGTAAAGATGGTTACAAGCCATGAAAGGAGCCTGTCAGACTGTTGCTCAGTCTACGAATTCTTCCACTAGTTCACAGCATTCTCCAGTGTGCGAAGTATGCAATGAAAAGCACTGCAGCTGTACAGAAAGATCAGCAAATCGACAGCTTAATCAGTGGAAGGATTGTGTTGTAAATTGCCTCTTTACGTAGCTAACCTGGAGATTTTCTTTTAAAAAACAGGAGTTTTAAAAATAATTTAGTCAGTCTCAGGGTCAGCTAAACTTCTGGGTTATTTTCTGTTGAGTACCTGGTTCATTTCCAAGCCGTTACTAAAGCAATATGGGGGTGGAGTTTCCACTTTGGGTGCAATCGGCAATCCGGGCGCAAATTGTGCTTGAAATTGCTCTGGTTTTCTGAAGTGAAATTATGGTTCAAGTTTCGGCCCAAACTCATTTACATAATCATAAATGTAACCAGCACAATCGGGCAGCGTTTTAGAAAGTAATTATTTTTTTTCCCTTGCTTTAAAAACTATTGATTAACCTATTTAAGAGTGGTAAGCTGGTGCAGTTTTATTAATACAGTTGAAAATGGGTTTATCACAAAAAATAAGCATTTTTACTAAGTGTGTCTAGCCCCACTACCTGTGAGTAACCTGATTTTAAATGACTTGAAAAAAACTATCCTGAACCATTTACTAGTTTCATTTATGTACACTAGTCAGTTTCTTAGTAAATTAAATAAATTTTAATATATAAAACCTTTTAAAACGTGCCTACTAGTGCCTTTGCACCTAAAAGTCCAAGCTTAACTTGAAGAGCCTCCTTCAACGGTTGCAAATTGGCGACTACAACCACTGCCTGCCTCTTTAGGCGCTAACAAGTGGCGCTACTCAGCCAATTTCTCCCCCTATGACTCTATAATAGCCTAGGGTTTCTGCTAGCTTGTGCTGGTTCCTGAAATCGGCTAAACCAGCGTAAAAGATCACGAAATTTTAAACACAAGTTATATCGAGCGTTAAATCGGTTTCCGAGATCTTTAATGCTGGTTTAAAAAACATCGCGCTGAAAGCCAGCCCCGCCGACAAAACTGGCCACGCCCAAAGATTGAAATAATGAGCATGTACTGTCAGTTGGAAGCACTCTCGCCTCTGATTCAGAAGGTTGTGGGTTCAAGTCCCACTCCAGAGACTTGAGCACAAAAATCTAGGCTGACACTCGGTGCTGTACTGAGGGACTGCTGCACTGTTGGATGTGCCGTCTTTCGGATGAGACGTTAAACTGAGGCCCCGTCTGCTCTCTCAGGCGAACGTAAAAGATCCCATGGCACTATTTCGAAGAAGAGCAGGGGAGTTATCCCCAGTGTCCTGGCCAATAATTATCCCTCAATCAATATCACTAAAAAAACAGATTATCTGGTCATTATCACATTGCTATTTGTGGGAGCTTGCTGTGCTCAAATTGGCTGTCGTGTTTCTTACATTACAACAGTGACTACACTCTACACTTCAAAAAGTACTTCATTGGCTGTAAAGTGCTTTGGGACGTCCTGAGGTTGTGAAAGGCGCTATATAAATGCAAGTCTTTTTTTTTTTCATGGCAACTTTCTGACGCCAATTTCTAGGCCATAGAGTCATAATCATAGGCCTAGAAATTGGGTTGGGGCGCCAAAGTGGCGCAAAAGTCGCCTGAGCGCAGGATTTAGCGCAGCGTTGGAGGCTTCAGCAGTTGTCAGAAACCCAGTTTCAGCGCCCCTCGAGGGACACGGGGCGAGGCTCGAGGCGCTCCGCATCCCTCTTAGGGCGCTGAAACTGAATATCGCAGCGCAACGTGCCGCAGCGCCACATGCTGCGGCATGGCACGCTGCAGTACTGCAGGCCTTCCTCCCACTGTTAAGGGGGAGGGGCCTGCAACAGCGCGATCCCCGCTCGCGAGTGCCGGCAACCGAGCCTGGCACCAAGGAGAAGTGCTGGGCTCTCGGGGAAACAGCTGGCAATGCTGTGTGGGGGGGGTTAGGAGGCCGGGGACGGAGGTGCTGGCAGGCGGCCGCCGAAAAAGGCGGCCACCCCGCACCTCCACCTTAACTTGCGCCGCTGCCGGCACAGTAAGGCCCCGTGAACCGGGCGCGGGTAGCGAACGGCGTAACGGCGGCGTTCGCTACCAAATATCGCAAACGGGGCGTGAATGGGGTGCTGCGCTCACCGATGACGTCATCGGTGGCGGCGCAGCGCAAAAGGCTAACGCCACCATTATCGCCCCAACTCAATATCCTGGGAGGCGCAGCCAGTGGCGCTCCAGCCACTGCCTGCCTCTTTAGGCGCTAACAAGTGGCGCTACTCACCCAATTTCTCCCCCATAGAGTCATAACTGCACAGAAGGAGGCCATTTGGCCCATCGTGTCCATGCCGGCTCTCTGTAGAGCAATCCAGTCAGTCCCATTCCCCTGCTCTATCCCTGTAGCCCTGCAAGTTTATTTCCCTCAAGTGCCTACCCAGTCTCCCCTTGAAAACATTGAGTGTCGCCGTTTCCACCACTTGCGTCGGCAGCGAATTCCAGGTCATCACCACTCGCTGCGTAAAAAAAGTATTTCCACACGTCCCCCCTGTATCTCTTGCCCAAAACTTTAAATCTGTGCCCCCTAGTCCTTGTACCATCAACTAGTGGGAACAGCCTTTCCCGTTTAACCTATCCAAACCCATCATAATCTTGTACACCTCTATCAAATCATCTCTCAACCTCCTTTGCTCTAATGAAAACAAATCCAGCTTCTCCAACCTGTCCTTGTAACTAAGATCTCCCATCGCTGGAACCATTCTGGTAAATCTCTGCTGCACCCTCTCGAGGGCCTTCACATCCTTCCTAAAGTGGTGACCAGAACTGTACGCAATACTCCAGTTGTGGTCTAACCAGCGCTTTATAAAGGTTCAGTATAACTTCTCTACTTTTGTACTCAATATCTCGATTTATGAAGCCCAAGATCCCATATGCTTTGTTAACCACTCTCTCAATATGTCCTGCCACATTCAGGGACCTATGCACATTAACTCCCAGGTCCCTCTGTCCCTGCACACTCTTTAAAACTGTGCCATTAAGTGTATATTGCCTCTCCCTGTTCCTTCTGTAAAATGCATCACCTCACACTTCTCTGTATTAAATTCCATCTGCCATTTGTCTGCCCATTCTGCTAGCCTTTCTATGTCCTGTTGCAGTCGATTGGTATCATCACCACTGTTTGCCACACTCCGAAGTTTGGTGTCATCGGCAAATTTAGAAATTCTACTCTATATTCCAATATCCAGGTCATTTATATATATATCAAAAAAAGCAGTGGCCCAAGTACTGACCCTTGGGGAACACCACTGTCTACCATCCTCCAGTCTGAAAAACAGCCATTTACCACAACTCACTGTTTTCTGTCCTTAAGCCAATTCCTTATCCAAGCTGTCACCGACCCACCTATTCCATGAGCCTCAATTTTGTTAACCAGCCTTCTATGTGGTACTTTGTCAAACGCCTTCCGAAAATCCATGTAGACAACATCCATTGCATTCCCTTCATCAATCCTCTCTGTTACTTCATCAAAAAATTCAATTAGATTAGTCAAACACGATCTGCCTTTTACAAATCTGTGTTGGCTCTCCTTAATTAGCTTAAACCTCTCCAAGTGCCCGTTAATTTTTTCCTTGATTATTGTTTCTAAAACTTTACCCACCACTGATGTTAAACTGACCAGCCTGTAGTTACTAGGATTGTCCTTACACCTTTTCTTGAACAATGGTGTCACATTTGCCACTTTCCAATCCTTAGGCACCTCCCCCGCATCTTGGGAAGATTGGAAAATTATGGCAAGTCCTTCCACTATCTCCTCCCCCAATTTCCTTAGCAACCTGGGATGCAAGCCATCTGGACCAGGCGACTTGTCCACTCTAAGCATACTCAGCCTTTCTAGTATATCCTGTTTATCAATTTTCACCCCTTCCATTGCTTCTACCTTTTCCACTTCTACCGATATTTTGTCAGCATCCACCTCCTTAGTAAACACTGATACAAAGTACTCGTTGAGTATTCTAGCCTTGCCCTGTGCCTCTAATCATATATGACCTTCTTTGTCTCTAATAGGCCCCACCCCACCTCTTACTACCCGCTTACTGTTTACATGCCAGTAGAAGATTTTTGGGTTTCCTTTTTTGTTAACCGCCATTCTACTCTCATATTCTCTCTTTGCCAATCTTATTTTCATCTTCACATCCCCTCTCAACTTATTGTATTTGGCCTGGTTCTCCCTTGAAGAATTCACCTGACATGCATCATACGCCCTCTTTTTTTGTTTCATCATCTTCTCTATCTCCTTCGTCATCCAAGGAGCCCTTGCTTTGTTTCCCTTACCCTTCCCTCTTGTTGGAATGTACCTAGCCTGTACTTGGAACATCTCCTCCTTAAAGATCACCCATTGTTCCAATACAGTTTTTCCTGTCAGTCTTTCGTTCCATTTTACCCTGGCTAGATCCTTTTGTATCCCATTGAAATTAGCCCTATTCCAGTTTAGAAGTTCCACTCTAGATTGTTACTTGCTCCTCTCCATTGCTAATTTAAATCTTATGATACGATGATCATTCGTACCCAAGTGGTCTCCCACAGACACTTGGTTGACCTGGCCCACCTCATTCCCCAGCACCACATCCAGCAATGCCTCCTTCCTAGTTGGGCCAAGAACATACTGGTCAAGGAATTCTCCTGAACACATTTCAGAAATTCCTCCCCCTCCTTTCCTTTCACCCTAGCATTATCCTAATCGATATTTGGGTAATTAAAGTCCTCCAATATCACCACTCTATAGCTCTTCCATATCTCTTCGATTTCCCTGCAGATTTGCTCCCCTACCTCCCTCTCACTATTTGGAGGCCTATAGAATACCCCCAATAGCGTGATCATATCCTTTTTGCTCCTCAACTCTAACCAAATGGATTCTGTCCTTGTCCCCTCAAGAACATCCTCCCTTTTCAACACTACAATGTCTTCCTTAATCAGCACTGCCACCCCACCTCCCTTTTTTCCTTCCCTATCTTTTCTGAACACCTTGTACCCTTGATTATTAAGTGCCCAGTCACCACCGTTTTTAAGCCACGTTTCCGTTATTGCCACAACATCATATTGCCACACGACTAATTGTGCTTGTAGCTCACCAACCTTATTTATCACACTTGTGCGTTTACGTACATGCATTCTAAACCCATTCTTGAATTTTTTGTAGTCTTTCTTAGTCTGCTCCAATCTAATATGTACTACTATCGCCTCTAGTACTATCTTCTCCAGTACTATCCAACACAATCACTCTTTTATGCATCTTATTCCTCTTTTCTACTCCTATATGCTGGTGCCCACCCCCCTGCCAAGCTAGTTTAAACCCTCCCCAACAGCACTAACAAACCTCCCCGTGAGAATATTGGTCCCAGCTCTGTTGAGATGTAACCCATCCGGCTTGTACAGATCCCACCTTTCCCAGAAATGGTCCCAATGCCTCAGGAATCTAAAGCCCTCCCTCCTGCACCATCTCTCCAGCCCACACATTCATCTGTTCTATCCTCCTATCCCTGTACTCACTAGCATGTGACACCGGGAGTAATTCAGAGATTACTACCTTTGAGTTCCTGCTTTTTAATCTCTCTCCTAGCTCCCTAAACTCTGCCTGCAGGACCTCATCCCTCTTTCTGCTTATGTCGTTGGTACCGATATGGACAACGACCTCTGGCTGTTCACCCTCCCCCCTCAGAGTGTCCTGCAGCTGCTCAGTGACATCCTTGTTTAAGAAATTTAACTTCCTCTCAGCAAGACCATCTACATCCACCTCAAAAATATCAGCATTTCTGCCCATAGCTTCTGAACCTGGCATTCGAGTCGTCTAGATTTGAGTTCTTCAACACAGTCCTGACCAGTCTGCCTAGCATCAGCTTATATAAACTCCATCTCATCCAAAACTTCACGGCTCACATTCTATCGCACAGCCATCATCCTGTCCATTTAGCTCACCTGTCCCCCAACCCATTGACTTTGAGATCTTTGTCCTTCTTTACAGGTCCCTCCATCACCTTTCCTCACCTGATCTCTACAACCTCCTGAGCCCTACATACCAACACGTACATTCCACTCCTCTCACTCTGACCTCCTCTTCATCTCCTGCACACATGCCCCCATCCCTCACTCTATTTTAGTGGTAAAGCTTTCAGCCACCTTGGCCCTACTATTTGGAATACTCTTCCTAAACCCTTCATTCTTGTTACCTCTCTCCACTATCAAAAGCCTTCTCAAAACTGCTCTCTTCAATGATGCATTTGGTCAACTATCCCGAATTAGCCCCACAGACTATTGTCTGTTTTTTCTCCTTTGTGAAGCATCTTGGGACAGTCATTATTTTAAGGGCACTGGGGACTAAATCGGGCTCTATATCGCCTGTTTTTTAGGCGCTACGAGGCCTCCTAAAGTGCAAAAAATGAATCCGCGATGCACGCGCATACTTCCATGGGGAAGTATGCCAGACGGCATCTTGGTAAAGGGGTTTGCGCAGGAGAACCTAATAACCACTGGCAACAGACAGAGCAGGCAGATTATGACATCAATCAGTGTGCAATGTTGATATGACGCCAGCGCTGCCATTTTCGAACGCCAGCGCTCCAGCCTATGCCTTGTCTTAACCTCGCACAGCTGAACATGACATTAAACGGCATGAAGGTCCCCCCCATCAGAGTCACTTAAAGGGATCATGAACTACTTACAGGTTAGTTGCTGGATTATTTCTTCTGATGGCTGTTGCAATTGTACACGTTTTTGAAGCTTTTCTATACTTGCCTAAAGTTACAATAGTCTACAGGTAGTGGTCTGGCTGGTGCTGAATTACTTTTATGTTTATTTAAAAGCTTGTGCTGAAACAAGTTGCTTCCAGACATGGGTGGCTTGGTAGGCCTTCCTATTGGAATTGAGCAAGTTTGGGAGATAGAAGAGAGGCCACGCAGAGCAGGATAAGCTGCTAGAAGGGGAGGAGGAGGATGGGAAGATGGGGTCTCAGCAAGCGAACATATCCGCCGAAGGTCTTAAGGGAACAATTCTCTTACTCAGTGAGGAACAATGCTTGAGACGTCTTCGCTTCACTAAAGAGGTCGTGAGTGAAATCTGCCAACTGCTGCACCCACAACTGCAACCTCAAAGCAGGGCCTGTGGCTGTCAGGTTGACCATGGCTTCTAACTTTTATGTATCCAGGCTGCTGCTGGAAATATAAGCAACATCTCACAATTGGCAGTATGCTGCTGCATAAGGGAGGTCATTGAGGCTCTCTATACACAGAGAGACAGCTTCATCTCATTCCCTCTTACCAAAGACAAGCAGGCAGCGTGAGAATGAGCGTTTGCTCAGATTGCAGGCTTCCCCTTGATGCAGGATGCCATTGATTGCACGCACATTGCCCTGTGTGCGCCTCATGTGAACTCTGCCATTTTCCTGAACTGAAAGGGATTCCACTCCCTCAATGTGTAGCTGGTGCACAGGCAGCACATCATGCAGGTGAATGCCCGTTGGCCTGGAGTAGTCACGATACCTTCATCTGTGGCAGTCCTCTGTGCCAGCTGTATTTGACTGATCATGGCAAGTCAAAGGCTGGCTACTGGAAGTCAAGGGTTATGCATTCATGTCATGGTTCATGACTCCAATTCGGAACCCACTCACACGAGCACAGCCGGCCTACAATAAGAGCCATGCTGCCACAAGGAACATTATAGAGCACAACATCGACATCCTCAAACAACGCTTCCGCTGCCTGGACCACGCTGGAGGAGCCCTGCAGTACTCTGCTGAGTGGGTATCAAGATTTGTGGTAGTATGCTGCATGCTGCACAACCTGGCCATTATGAGGGAACAGCCCTTGACACCACCTATCAGGTGAGAAGTTGAGGAGCAGGAGCACGGGGAAGCGGAGGAGGAGGAGAAGAAAGTGGAGGAGGCGGAAGTGCAACAGGAAGTGGAGGAACTGGAAGAGGAAGGGAGGCTACAACGTGGACAGCCCCTTTCAGCCTGTGCTCTACTGAAATAATTAATGAGCGAAATGAGTAACCTCAACCATACCTCCCCATTCACCAGCCATCCCACGCTCCTTACCTTTCCTCACTGACCATCATATTGTCCCCCTTCTGACAACACAAAAAATACCCACTAGAAAATTCACATTCCAATCCAAATTTATAAACTTAATAATTACATAATGCAAACAAAAATAAAATGATCACCCTTTGTGCCTGTCTTCTCTGTGCCTTTGCCTATTCTAGTGCTCTATAAGGTGCTTCCCCAGTGGCTGCAGCATAGGTGGTGGAGGTCTGCTGATCTCCCATTGAGGAGATTGCAGATGGCCTTGGAGGGCGACTTCGAGCAGTTCTGGGCCTAGAGGGCCCGGCTTCAGATTGCACCACCTCGGCCCGGGCTGCAGCAGTTTGGGCTGGCTGGCTGACAGGCAACAACAAGGGCATTGGCAGAGTTTCAGGGGTGGAAGCAGGAATGCTGTCATCCTGAGAGAGGACAGCAGGTTCGTGCTCCATGGACTGCTGTGATGCCCTGGAAGCCCCTTTGAACAGTGATATCCAGACCCATGATAGCAGCAGTCTGACTTGCAAGGCAACATCTGAGCTTCCATTGCTGTACTCAGACCTTTGATGGAAGATGTTTTTTTTACGTTCTTGGGATGAGGGCGTCGCTGGCAAGGCCAGCATTTATTGCCCATCCATAATTGCCCTTGAGAAGGTGGCAGTGAGCCGCCTTCTAGAACCACTGCAGTCTGCATGGTGAAGGTACTCCCACAGTTCTATTAGGGAGGGAGTTCCAGGATTTTGACCCAGCGACTATGAAGGAACGACGATATATTTCCAAGTCAGGATGGTACGTGACTTGGAGGGGAACTTGGAGGGGATGGTGTTCCCACAAACCTGCTGCCCTTGTCCTTCTAGGTGGTAAAGGTCGTGGGTTTGGGAGGTGCTGCCGAAGAAATCTTGGCGAGTTGCTGCAGTGCATCTTGTAGATGGCACGGCGTGTCAATGGTGGAGGGAGTGAATGTTTAAGATGGTGGAGGGGGTGCCAATCAAGCGGGCTGCTTTGTCCTGGATGGTGTCGAGCTTCTTGAGTGTTGTTGGAGCTGCACTCATCTAGGCAAGTGGAGAGTATTCATCACACTCCTGACTTGTGCCTTGTAGATGGTGGAAAGGCTTTGGGGAGTCAGGAGGTGAGACACTCGCCACAGATTACCCAGCCTCTGACCCTTTGTAGTCACAGTATTTATGTGGCTGGTCCAGTTAGGTTTCTGGTCAGTGGTGACCCCAGGTTGTTGATGCTGGGGGATTTGGCGATGGTAATGCCATTGAATGTCAAGGGGTAGTGGTTAGATGCTCTCTTGTTGGAAATAGTCATTGCCTGGCATTTGTGTGGCGCGAATGTTACTTGCCACTTATCAGCCCAAGCCTGAATGTCGTCCAAGTCTTGCTGCATGCGGGCATGGACTGCTTCATTATCTGAGGAGTTGTGAATGAAACTGAACACTGAGCAATCATCAGAGAACATCCCCACTCCTGACCTTATGATAGAGGGAAGGTCATTGATGAAGCAGCTGAAGATGATTGGGCCTAGGACACTGCCCTGAGGAACGCCTGCAGCGATGTCCTGGGGCTGAGAGGTTTGGCCTCCATCAACCACAACCATCTTCCTCTGTGCTAGGTATGACTCCAGCCAGTTTGTGCTGCAATGCAAGCTGTGACATCAGCCAACTGACATTGCATCATGGTGGGTTCCACAAGTGTGCTGATGCAGGAAAGGATGGGCTCCAAGCTCTGCGCAAAGCACTGTGCCCCAAGTTGGTGCTGCACTTGCTCCTTGACATTGAGTGCAAGCTGTCTGGCAGGCTTTCCAGTGCACCAAGCATTTGGTTGTGTTCATCCATCAGCCTTCCTCTGTAGCTTGGCCCAGCAAAGTCCTCATCTCAGTCCTCTGCAACAGAACTAGTGTATGACTTGGCCCTCTGGCCTGCTGACACCTGCATTATCTTTGCCCCCCCGCCCTGGCTCCTGTGCACTTGTGCCCGGTGTCTCACCACGTGCAGGGGACACCTTTATCCTATCCTCTAAAATGAGCGCAGTGTCAATATCTGAGCTGGTGGCTGCGACTGTAAGATTGAGTGACGGTGTCTCTTCATCTTCACTTTCTTCTTCCTCCACTTACTGGGCAAGTTCCAGTTCTTGGGTATCTGAAATGAAAAAGGGTCAAGGCATAGGGTCTTTTAATGGAAGAGGAGAAAGTAAGAAGTGAGTGCTTACAGTCTCTCAGAGACTGAGGGATGAGGGAGAAGTAGGATGAGAGAAGGAGGATTAGGTATGCGGATACCCTCATTATTGATCGCTTCAGTGCCGCCAGTGGCCACGGACTCAGTGATGCCCCTTCCCCTGATGATCAGCACTGTCTCCTCCTATACTGTTAAAATATGCAGGCACGCTTGTCCTCCTCCAGTTCTTTCTTGCTGCCTCCTGTTATGCGCCATCTTCTCCTGCAAGAAAGAGGTAAGTGTGTCAGTGAGTGTCCTTCAATATGTTTGAGTGATGTGGCTGTCATGGTTGAATAGCTGCCAGTGCATGTGAGCTGTGAGTTGTGGGTGCGAGGCTTGCAACAGTGCTACGTGTATGAGGGTGAGGTAAAGCATATGCGGGTTGAGTCCTGATTGATAGAGATTCTCGGTAGGTAGTTGATGGGGGTGCAGTTGCTCAGCTGGTAGCACCCTTGCTTCTGAGTCAGAAATTTGTGGGTTCAAGTCCCACTCCAGTACTTGAGCGCAAAAATCTAGGCTGACACTACTGAGGGAGTGCTGCACTGTCAGAGGTGCTGTCTTTCGAATGAGACGTTAAACCGAGGTCCCGTCTGCTCTCTCAGGTGGACATAAAAGATCCCATGGCACTATTTTGAAGAAGAGCAGGGGAGTTATCCCCTGTGTCCTGGCCAATATTTATCCCTCAACCAGATTATCTGGTCATTATCACATTGCTGTTTGTGAGACCTTGCTGTGCGCAAATTGGCTGCTGAGCTTCCCACGTTACAATAGTTGGCTGGAATTTTCTGGGGTCCATGTGGGCGCGATCAGAGACGGGTCGGGTGGGAAATTTGAAAAATATCGGAGCAGGTTGGCATCCCGCCCCCACGCGCCTTTCCCTCGGGCGCGTTTGCTGGTGCGGCAGCGACCTGACCGGCAGAGGCGGGTGACCTAATTGAAATCATCATAAGTTTGTTGGCAGACACTTAAGAGCCTTTTTCTCCCTACCTTTCAAATCTCCCTGCATGGCCACAGGATTCACGCAGCTCGGGAACCACACCTTGTTGAGTGGCCATTGCTCCAGCTGATTACGTGACAGTATGAAATGTGTTATAAAAGCTCTGACCTCACAGCTGATCACTTTCCTCAGGCAGAAGTTGTTGCTGACTGCATTCCCAGCACAGATTTAACTTTCTGCAGGCTGCAAGTGTTTCCAGCAAAATCTCCATCCAGTGCCACTTCATTGGAAGAACCACTCTCACCATTGACAGATTGCTTCTGTCAACTCTACTTGACCTGCCATCTATTCCATCAGCATGGATGCTGTTTATACTGTCTCACCTCGGTCCTCAGAATCCCACCGCGATCAGCTCCAACACCAGCAGCACCAGGCACACCAACAGCACCAACAACAACACCACCAACCTTCTCCGCAACCACCTGATGCTGCACAGGACAGAGGGCATCAGCACCCAAGCACATTGCTACCTGACAGGCCAGGGATGGCCTCATCTTGGCCAGATTTACTTAACTTTACACTGTACACCCTGGCTGCCACTTGCTGCGCCAGGTTGGTACCACCCCACTGCAAAACCATAAACCATCCCCACAATGACCAAGCCATTCACCATTGGTGGAGGTACAGTTATGTCTCACCATTAACTACAACTAACTAAGCCACTTCCAAAGGTGTGCAAAAATTTCTCCAAGTGGTGAAAATAAAGATTTTTATTGTTGGGCTCACATTAACGGAAACTTGATTTTAACATTGAATAAAACACCCAAGTGGCTACATTTATGAATCTACTTGTGTCTCATCTTTCTCTTACGCATGCTTCTACGTGGTGCTACCCCTGTGGCTTCAGCAGAGGTAGAGGCAGCCTGCTCACTTCCCTGCTGCGACTGCTTAGACACTCTTGGTGGACGTCCTCTGGGTTTTGGAGCCTCTGATGGCCCCGCCAAAGTCTGTTCCTCCTGCGACTGTGCAGGGGCAGACTTGCCATCACGATCCAAGGAGGAATCTGGGGCTCTGACGGAGGAGGTGGCAACGGGGGAGAAGTGTAAGTGCTTTGAGAGGAGCCCCCACTTCCATCTCCCCTCTCACCATCATCCCTCTCATGGGCCACCCACACTTCCCTGCTAGCAAGGAGCTGGAGAGCACCTTACTGCACAGCAGTGGGGCCATGAGGACTCACATCTATACTGACATCCCTCCTAGAGAGGAGGCCTATGAGCCTCTGCCATCTATTCTCCATAGATACCATATGCTCATGTGAGTGACACATCAGCTGCTCCACGCAGTTGGCCATCCTATCCATGGAAGAGCCTACAGTCATCATCACCTGTGACACGGTGGTTCTCATGTTGGAGATGGACTCCTCCATTCTCTGAGCATTTGCAGACATTGCGGTTGCAAAACCTGTCAAAGCCTCCTGCACTTCTTGCTGCACCTCCAGGAATGCCCTCTTTCTGGATGGCCCCCGAGGCTTAGCGTCTGCATGCAGCTGAGCAGGGCTTGGAGCAACCTGCGGCCTCCGGCTAGGAGTTTCCACTGCTGTCCCGGTCTCCACCATCTCCTCTTGCTCACTTGTGAATCACCAGGTGACAACTCCACTCTATCTTGCGTGGGACCCACTGAGGTGTGTGTTTCTGCACTGGTGCTGGGTGCGCCTATGTCTGGTGATGGTACACCCTCAGAGGCTGGAGGCTCCTCTGAGGAGTCGTCTTCCTCCTGGACATTGGGGGGGGGAGAGAGTGGGGGTGCTCTTGATGGACCTGTGGGAGAGTAAAGAGATGAGGTAGATATGTCATATGAAGAATGGGTACAGATACCATTATGCACATGATGACCATTCACTGGCTGCTGACAGCAGTCCCCATATGAGCTACTGATGTATTCCATGTAGCTGTTTGATTTGTAATTCTGTTACCAGGTTGCTAAGATGTCCCCCTCTCTCCGTCTCCTACCTCGAGCTGCTCGGCGAATCCTGACACTTATAATGCAGCCTCCTCTGCTATTGTGAGGGTAGCAAATAATGGTGTTCCACCTCCAGTTCGCTCCCTCTCCCTCTTATTGTGGGCTCTCTTTTCCTGCAAGGAGGGAATGAAGAGAAGGTTGAGTGAGAGTGATGGAATGAGTGTAACAAATGGATGGGTTAGATTTTTAGAGGGTGACTATGATGGAGTATGGTGGCAATGCCAAGTGGCCTCCTTGTGTGTTGTTAGTCAGTATGATTGCATTAGAATGAGGGTGAGTGTGAGGGGTGGCTAGTCAGATATGGATATGATAATGTAGATAGAGAGAAAGGGATGGGTGGACGTGCAAGGTATGTTGGTGTGAGCAATAATGTGCAGGAGTGGGCGTGGGAAGGCAGAGTGATGGGGATGTAATGAGCGGCACAGCAGGATGAAGTTGAGTGTGGCTTTGTACTCACTTTTCCTGATCTAATGAGATAATTGAAGTGCTTCCGGCACTGCACCCAGGCTCTCCTAACCACATCCGTGCTGTTGACCTCCTCTGCAATTTGGAGCCAGGCTCTTTTTGTCTCCTGTGGAGGTCTCCTCCGTCCATCGGAAGGAAAGAGGACCTCCCTGCGTGCTCTGACTCCCTCCACAAGCATACGGAGGGAATCATCGGAGAACCTGGGTGCAGCCCTCTGCCTCTGTGCAGTCAAGTTTCCAAGTGCTTGGAACAATTAAAAGCTCCAGTGCAGTGACTGCACACTCCTAGATGAACCTTCAAATGCAATGTGGCCATGGCTCCTTTAAATATCTCGGCTGAAAACGCGTCATCGATGACTTCATCAGACCCGCACCATTTAATTGGGCCGGGTAACGCACTGGGTGTGCTTAATAAGCCCCATTAGTGCAAAATCGATTTCTGGAGCGGGATGGAAGCAGCAATGGGGTCACGACCCGCCACGCCGACCGCCCACACCTGGCCCGCCCAGGTAAAGAAAATTCCAGCCATTGGCTGTAAAGCAGTTTGGGATGTCCAGTGGTTGTGAAAGGTGCTATATAAATGCTTTCTTTTTTGAATAGTGCAGTGGATGAGGCTAGTGGTGCAGTAGGTAGGATATGCCATTTGAATATGAACTCATTGATCTTGACAACTCGTGTGAGATTATTAATCTTCTTCCTGCACTGCATCCATGTTCATGGAGAAACACTCTTGTCATTGACCTCCGCTGCTATTTGTTCCCACTGCCTCCTGAGCGTGTGTTTGGATGGCCTCCTGCCTCCCCCTGTGGATACAGGACATCTCTCCTCCTTTCCACCTCTTCTGCCAAGGTCTCCAGTGTATTATTATTGGAAAATCTTGGCGCACACTCTCTTGCATGTTTAGCCATTCTTCAATATTTTACAGCACAGATTCAGCTTACAAATGACTCCTACCACTTCTTGCAGCCACAGTGCACCTCCCCTTTAAGAGGTGCAGGCTGCTTTTAAGTAGCACTAGCCACTCATGATATCGGGCCCCCTGCTGATGCGTGCAGCCAATGAATAGTGCTGGTTGCACGCAGCAATCATTTAAAACAGCAGGCAGCATGAAAGTAACGTGCTGCCTACAGTGCAATGAACGGGCGCGGGTTAACCGTGCAGCACGATCCCCACTCTCGTTTTCGGGTCTTATCTAATATAACCCCACTGTATATAAACTTGTTCCATGCAAAAATGAGCCCTTTAAAATAATGGAGATCCATTGGAAATGCACAGAACTTCTGCTTCTGAATCCTTTACTAATTTTGGCTTTAATCCCAAATGCTTTCTTGAGCGAGTCAGCGCAGAATGTGGCTGTGCATCTGCAGCAGCAACATGAAGTGACTTAGAGTGTTCTACAAATACTGTGCCTGGCCATCCTCAAACCTCAAATACTCCAGAGCTCTGTAAATAAAAAGACTTGCATTTATATAGCGCCTTTCATAACCTCAAGACGTCTCAAAGCTCTTTACAGTCAATTAAGTACTTTTGAAGTGAAGTCACTGTTGTAATGTAGGAAATATGATAGCCAATTAACAGATAAAACTTTTTTAGTGATGTTGATTGAGGGATAAATATTGGTCAGGGCACTGGGGATAACTCCCCTGCTCTTCTTCAAAATAGTGGCATGGGATCTTTTATGTCCACCCTCTTACTCAGAGGCGAGAGTGCTACCACTGAGCCAAGGCTGACACCTGTAACCCTAAGTAAAGGGTGTACTCCTGTTACTGGCACTAATTGGTAAAAGTGAAGTCTTGCCCATTGTACTTGCCCATTGGTGGCTCTAATTTTCATTTTCAATGTCGTTAAAAAAAAAAACCACCCACTGAAAAGGACAAGCTCGAAAAGTTTTTTGGGATTCGATGGGAATAGACACAAGGTCGGACGCACATACAATAGAGTCTTTGCCACTGAAACATATCTACTGGCAGCAGAATTAACAAGAAAAGTTGCACAAGAGGATTCTTTTGGCACCCTTCTTGACACACTATTAAATCATTTTCTGTATTTATGTTGAAAGTGCGTGACAGAGTCCTGTTCTTGCCCGCCTGTATGATAACAGGCATTTATCACGCAGGCCTCAGGGTGCCTGGAGCTGCTGTCAGGACTACCTTTCCCAATAACAGCTGCATCGCTTCCCACAGGCTCTATGTGCTATTCCAAACTGTCGACAGCAGCTGGAGAAAGTCTCGCAGGATCCACTCGCTAAACTTAAATGCCAACACCAATTTCGGGATCTCGCAGGTCACAGAGCACAGGCCGCACTCCACAAAACACCTCTGCGCGACATAAGTAGTTCCAGTGCTCCCCTAAATACACACACTGAATGAATGCAGGCTGCAAACATCAACAATAGGAACTTGCATTTATATGGCGGCTTTAACTGAGTAAAACGTTCCAAGGCGCTTCAGAGGAGTTTTATCAAACAAAATTGGACACCGAGCCACGTAAGGAGATATTGTATTAGAACAGGTAACCAAAAGCTTGGTCAAAGAGGTAGGACTTAAGGACCATCTTAAAGGGGGAGAGAGAGGTGGAGTTCTCAGATGGTTGTAGAGCTGGACGAGGTTACAAAGATAGGGAGGGATGAGGCCATGGAGAAATTTGACTTTGAAGTGTTGCTGGACAGGGAGCCAATATAGATCGGCGAGCACAGGCGTGATTGTTGAATGGGACTTGGTGCGAGTTAGAATACAGACAACAGAGGTTTGGATGAGCTCATGCTTACCTAACCACAGGCAAACTTTGTGCTGAGCGCAACATTCCATCCAGCCCAGAGTGTATGAAGGGTCTCCTCCTTCTCTAACATATAAAGGTAAATTCACAGATCCCCTGCTCCCAGTGGGGACCTAAGAAGGGAGGGAGTGTGGGTCATAGGATCTTCATCAACGTGTTGTAAAAAGAAAAAGAAAGAACTTGCATTTATATAGCGCCTTTTATGAACTCAAGACGTCCCAAAGCGCTTCATAGTGAATGAACTACATTTGAATTGTAGTCACTGTTGTGGTGTAGAAAACACAGCAGCTGAGCTGCACACAGCAAGCTCCCACAAACAGTAATGTGATAAATGACCAGATAATCTGTTATTTTTAAAAATGATGTTTAGAGAACTTCCCTGCCCTTCTTTGAAATACTGCCATGGGATCTTTCACATCCACCTGAGAGGGCAGACAAGGCTTTGGTTCAACGTTTCATCCAAAAGACAGCACCTCCATCAGTGCTGCACTCCCTCAGTATTGCACTGGAGAGTAAGCCTAGATTACATGCTGAAGTGGGAGCTTGAACCCACAACGTTCAGACTCAGAGATGAGAGTGCTACCACTGAGCCATGGCTGACACCTGACATTGTAACTCTAACTCCAACCCACACTCTTTTTGAGTGCCACTGGAAGCCTGGGATTGATGAATTTAACCTATAGTTACATCAATAATAACAACAACTTGGACTTAATGCAAAGAAATGCCCCAGCGTGCCTCATGACTAGGCATAATGAAAATGGACATGGAGTCAGGAAGGGAGATATTAGGGTGTTTGATGCTTACATCACTGGTGTTTTGATTTGGGTCATCCCAGTGTCTGATACTGGCAGAAACCCATCACCAAGTCTTCAAATATCACTACTGAGAAACTGGTACAGCTAGAGTTCAGGAATATGGGGAAGAGCAAGGGAGTGGATCTAATTGGATAGCTCTTTCAAAGAGCTGATGGGCCAAATGGCCTCCTTCTGTGCTGTATCATTCTATGATTCTGTTTGCTTGGCTACAATTAATATAAGGCAAAAGAATAAAATGCTGCAGATGCTGGACATCTGAAACATAGACAGAAAATGATGGAGACACTCAGCAGGTGAGGCAGCATCCGTTGAGAAAACACGAGTCAGTTGATGGTTCAGGTATAAACCCTGCCTCAGATTAATATTTGGCTTAATTGGCACTATTAGTACAGGCCATGATATGGACTTGAGACCATAATCTAGGCTGACATTTCAGTCCAGCACTGAGGGAGCACTGAATTGCCAAGAGGCGCTGTCTTTCGGATGAGATGTTAAACTGATGTCTGCTTGTTGCGGTGGATATAAAAGATCCCATGGCACTATTTGAAGAAGAGTAGGGAGTTCTCCTACTGTCCTAGTCAACATTCCTCCCTCAACCAAAA
This sequence comes from Somniosus microcephalus, assembly GCF_052327205.1. Taxonomy (NCBI): domain Eukaryota; kingdom Metazoa; phylum Chordata; class Chondrichthyes; order Squaliformes; family Somniosidae; genus Somniosus; species Somniosus microcephalus. Next base: position 264,143,704 of record NC_140991.1, read on the forward strand.
CCATAATACAGGAAACTTTCATTTAAACGGAAGTTAAATCTCCGGAATGCTCTATCCACCGGCAAAATTCAGGAGTCGGTTCAGATAACTTTTTTTACTTTTCGTTGCTTTTTTTCTCCATTCCTGGCTCTGCAAGCGCCTAGCTGAAGCTGTTGCTTAGCTACAGAGACGCTTGCAAGCTGCGCCGACTGTTTTGAAGCTGTTGCTAAGCAACAGGGTTTGTTGCTAGATATGGAGCTCAGAAGCTCCGTATGTTTTAACATTAGCGCTGGTTTCTCCGGCAGTGTTGATCGACCGGCACCAGCTTGGTCCCGTCAGTGCCGGACACCAGAAAGTTTCCTGTAAACACATTATCCATTGGTGGCCGTGCCTTCAGCAATCTAGGCCCTAAGCTTTGAAATTACCTCCCTAAAACTCTTTGCCTTCCACCTCTCTCCTCCTTTGAGGTTCTGCTTAAAACCTACCTGTTTGACCAAGCATTTGGTCACCTGTCCTAATGTCTCCTTCTTTGGCTCGGTGTCAATTTTTACCTGATTGCACTCCTGTGTTAGTACGTTAAAGGCGCTATATAAATGTGAGTTGTTGTTGGTCATTCATTCAGTTGCTTTATGCACTTTGGCTGCTCCCTCTGCTTACATAACAGCAGTGACCATAGTTCACAAGTATTCTATTGATTGTGAGGTACCTTGGGATGTTCTAAGGACAGGACAAGGTGCAATATAAATGCTAACTCTTTCTTTCTTTAAACAGCGCAGCTCCACCAATACATAAATTGTCTGTGACCACGCAATGCCGATCATGCATCTGAATGGACATTTCCCAGGGAGTGCACATCCTTTACAACTCGTGGACCAGAACTCCTTCCAGGAGATAGACTGGCTACAAGGTTGACTCAATTTATTGTGGCGTGCAATGGGCAATGGAGGAAAGTCTCCTCCCTGGTAGTGGGACAGGGGCCACAGGCACCCGAGGATGAATGTGAAGGCTAAGAGGCACAAGGGACCCTAGCTGGTGCGAAATCAGAGTAGGAAGGGACCCCGACAACATTAGATGCTCACACAAAATGCCGCGACCCTGGAAACCATGAGCCGAACCGATTCTTATGGAGTAGATGCAACCTATTTCTTTCTGTCCCAATGCACTTGAAGCCGGACGTGTGAAGATTTTAATTAAGAACCGTGTATGTTTTCTTTTTCAGCCAAGATGCTCTTGTTTCCTTCTTTGTTTGAAAGTCTGCAGAAGACAAGTAAGTGCTCCTATCTGAAGAGTAATACATTTGAGCCACAAGTACTGGCTTCCTTCCTGGTTTCAAGTCTACACAAGGAAGGGACTGACCTCATCATGCAACAACTCTCCTCTTTCTTCATTGACTGTAACAGTGAATATGTTCAGCTTGGCGTACTGCAATGCCTGACTACTTTCCCTGTACCAGTGTGCCCAGAGGGCCCTGCATCTGCATTAGGAACTCCCTGCAATGTACCTACTGTGGGAGGCTAAGTACTTCTGGAGGTGTCTCCTGTCGCTGGTACAGCCGCACATCTCCTGTGCTACTGACACAGTTGATCAGCAGCCCATCCACCACCTTAAACATCCACTCCCTCCACCACCACTGCACCATGGCGGCAGTGTGTACTATCCACAGGAAGCACTGCAGCAACTCACCAAGGCTTCTTCGACAGCACCTCCCAAACCTCCAAACTTCACTATCTAGAAGGACAAGGGCAGCAGGTGCATAGGAACACTATTACATCCAAGTTTCACTCCAAGTCACACACCATCCTGACTTGGACATATATCACCGTTCGTTCATTGTCACTGGGCCAAAATCCTGGAACTCCCTACCGCACAGCACTGTGGGAGAACTTTCACCACATGGACTGCAGCGGTTTAAGAAGAAAGCCCACCACCACCACCTTTTCAAGGGCAACTAGGTATAGGCAATAAATGAATATAAAAATAAAACTGCCTGCAGTCTCCACTGGAGTTAGATTCCTCATGTATGCTACTGATTTGGGCAAGAGCAGGCCACAGCACAGCCCTGAGACATCTGAGCCCCTGCATCGTGGTTACCTGGATTTCTGTCCTGAAGCACGATGAGGCCCGCCAATGTCACATCTGGGATTTAGACCCCATGACTCAATAGCAACATTGGGCATGTTCATGAGAGTTGCTCCTACTGTGTCTCTGAAGTCCTTACAGTGGTTGCCAAGTGGTCAGTGGCAAAGTCCTGAGCAAACAATTACACTGTTATGGCACCAACTGTGTTGCAAAGGACAGTGAAGCCAAAACGCCTTGCACCATATGGTTGCCACTGACCAGCGTATACTTTTACGCTGATGCAGCATCCTTCTTTTGAACGATAGTCCTGATTCCTGGAATGGAGACATAGACCCTAAGTCAAGTATAATACAGTATTTCACTGCCCACTGACTCTGCCCCTTACCTGTCTTTGCTCTTGCCCTACCCTGTGTATCTCCTTCAAACTCACTATCATCACAGGGGGGTGGGGGCACTGGGGGTGGGGTGTATTTTTGGGGCTTTTTCTTGCTTCAGGTGTAGCTGGTAATGGAGGATGTATCCTATGCCTATGAGGGATTATCATTAGCGGTGTATATGTGTGTCCTGTATCTGTCTCTTAGTGTGTGGGCCTGACCTATTGTCATGCCTCATGCCTTTTTGTGGAGAGAACAGATGGCAGTTACTATTGCCCCCAGCACTGCCAAAATAGGGAACGGTAACATAGTGGTAATGTCACTGGGCTAGTAATCCAGAGGCCTGGATTAATGATCCAGAAACGTGAGTTCAAATCCCAACAAGACAGCTGGGGAATTTAAAATTCAGTTAATTAAATAAATCTGGAATAATTACTAGTATCAGTAATGGTAACCATGAAACTGTCGGATTGTTGTAAAAACCCATCTGGTTCACTAATGTCTTTTAGGGAAGGAAATCTGCCGTCCTTACCTGGTCTGGCCTATATGTGACTCCAGACCCACAGCAATGTGATTGACTCTTAACTGCCATCGGAAATGGCCTAGCAAGCCACTCAGTTGTAACAAACCACTACAAAACACAATAATAATAAGAATGAAACCAGATGGACCATCCGGCATCGACCTCGGCACCGGCTATGGACACGGCAATGGCACACCCAGTCCAATCAACCCTGCAAGGTCCTCCTGTAGGGATTTTGCAATAATTTTGTGATTTCCTACAGTTCTGAAGATTGAATTTCGATTAAAGAATACCTGGGTAATATACCTTTAAAAATCCAGGGATCAAAATGGCCACCAGACCGCGTGGCAGAAGACAAAAAAAAGGACTTGAAAAGGCAGCCTGCTGTGTCTGTGAAAAAGGTTCAATGGAGCAGTCAAACTGCCAATCAATGGCAGTTCAGGGAGTGCCCCTCCCTGCAGCAGACAATTGATGTGTTTACAGAAACTGCTACAATGTTTACCCAAAGGATTAACCACTTGAGATTGTGGTTTCAGTCTGACCACAAGGACAATGACTTTTGTTTACACTCTGTTTACTCAAGCAATCAAGGAAATAGACATGCTTTTTTTCAAACCACGGCAGCTTTATTCATAGCCCATCACAGACAATGAGGACACATTTCCCATCACAGACAATGAGGACACATTTAAACTGCAGCTTTATTCAAAGCCCATCACAGACAATGAGGACACATTTAAATTGAAAAAAACCCCAGTTTAAATGAATGGGTAATTCATCCAAATCCATTACAGACAATGGGGACAGTTTGGGTCCCTTTTATTTAGCCCAGATACATCCAGATTTGGGCGGGAAGGGTTTGGCCCCAAATGGGGTATAAAAGATAGCTTCTCAGAAGCCTCTCTCTCTCTCTGGCCTCGCCTCCGTGCCCTCTACAATGTGGGAGCCTGCCTAAAGAAGTGGAACACCAGCAGTTTACTTTTAAAATACTGGGGTGTTTTTACTTCGGGGCAGTGAAGATCAAAGATCGCAGGGCACAGAGCAGGCATTTTTCATTGGTAAGCATATATTTTTCTGGCCCATTACAAGGCAACTTAGAATAGGTATAGGGGTGGGAATTAAGTGGGAATTTTGTTAGAACTGTGATTTTAGTTGATTTTCCCTTGTTGTGTCCATTCTCTCCTCCCCTATTTAAGTAACAGTGTTGCACTAGCAGATAAGGCTGTAGTAAACACTGAGAGTAGCTGTATTAAAGTGCAGTTTTTTTTTTAGTAAAAGCCACTAAGCAAAGGTATTGTAGTGAGCAAGTTGTTTCTATATTGAAATTGCTATTAAAAGGGTGTTGCACTAAGCAGAGAAGTGCTTCAGTGGACACTAAGGGTTTTGTATTAAAGTGCTGTTTTTAAGAAAAAGCCACTAAGCAAAGGTGCTGTAGTGAGCAAGGTGTTTCTATATTAAAAGTGCTGTTAAAAAGGGTGTTGCACTAAGCAGAGAAGTGCTTCAGTGGACACTAAGGGTGAACGAATATGATTTGGTTGGGATTACAGAAACGTGGCTCAAGGATGGCCAAGACTGGGAACTCAACATCCAGGGGTATTCGATATTCAGGAAAGATAGGCAAAAAGGAAAGGGAGGTGGGGTAGCATTACTGGTTAAAGAAGGGATTAACACAATTGTAATGAAGGATATTAGCTCTGATGATGTGGAATCTGTATGGGTTGAATTGAGAAATACTAAGGGGAAAAAAACATTAGTGGGGGTGGTATATAGACCTCCAAACAGTAAGGCGGAGGTTGGGGATGGCATTAAAAGGGAAATTAAAGAAGTGTGCAATAAGGGCACAGCAGTCATCATGGGTGACTTTAATCTACATATAGATTGGGCCAACCAAATTAGTAACAATACTGTGGAGGAGGAATTCCTGGAGTGTTTTCGGGATGGTTTCCTGGACCAATATGTCGAGGAACCAACCAGAGATCAGGCCATCTTAGACTGGGTATTATGTAACGAGAAAGGATTAATTAGCAATCTTGTTGTACGAGGCCCCTTGGGTCGGAGCGATCATAATATGATCGAATTCTTCATTAAGATGGAGAATGAAGTAGTTGACTCAGAGACTAGGGTCCTGAATTTAAATAAAGGAAACTACGATGGTCTGAGGAGCGAGTTGGGTAGGATTGATTGGGGAATGGCACTCAAAGGGTTGATGGTGGATAGGCAATGGCAAACATTCAAAGACCGAATGGATGAGCTACAGAATGTGTTCCTCCCAGTTTGGCGTAAAATAAAACAAAAAAGGTGACTCAACTGTGGCTAACAAGGGAAATTAGGGATAGCATAAGATCCAAGGAGAGGACATATAAATTGGCCAGAAAAAGCAATAATCCTGAGGATTGGGAGCAGTTTAGGATTCAACAAAGGAGGACAAAGGGATTAATTAAGAAAGGGAAAATAGAATATGAGAGTAAGCTTTCAGGGAACATAAAAACTGACTGTAAAAGCTTTTATAGATATGTGAAGAGAAAAAGGTTGGTGAAGTCAAGCGTAGGTCCCTTGCAGTCAGAATCAGGGGAATTTATAATGGGGAACAAAGAAATGGAGGACCAACTAAATACATATTTTGGTTCTGTCTTCACAAAGGAGGACACAAATAACCTCCCAGAGATGCCAGGGAACATAGGGTCTGATGAAAGGGTGGAACTGAAAGAAATCAGTATTTGTAGGGAAATGGTGTTAGGAAAATTGATGGGACTGAAGGCCGATAAATCCCCAGGGCCTGATAATCTACATCCCAGGGTACTTAAGGAAGTGGCCCTAGAAATAGTAGATGCATTGCTGGTCATCTTCCAGAACTCGATAGACTCTGGAACAGTACCCATGGATTGGAGGGTAGCTAATGTTACCCCACTATTCAAAAAAGGTGGTAGAGAAAAAGCGGGGAATTATAGACCAGTAAGCCTGACATCGGTAGTGGGGAAAATGCTAGAGTCCATTATAAAAGATGTAATAGCAGAGCACTTGGAAAGCAGTGACAGGATCGGACAAAGTCAACATGGATTTACAAAAGGTAAATCATGCTTGACTAATCTACTAGAATTTTTTGAGGATGTAACTGGTAAAATAGATAAGGGAGAACCAGTGGATGTGGTGTATTTGGACTTTCAGAAGGCTTTCGATAAGGTCCCGCATAAGAGGTTAGCGTGCAAAATTAAGGCACATGGGATTGGAGGCAAGGTATTGACTTGGATAGAGAACTGGTTGGCGGACAGAAAGCAAAGAGTTGGAGTAAACGGGTCATTTTCCGAGTGGCAGGCAGTGACTAGTGGGGTACCACAAGGATCGGTCCTAGGACCCCAGCTGTTCACAATATATATTAATGATCTGGACGAGGGAATTGGATGTAATATCTCCAAATTTGCAGACGACACAAAGCTGGGTGGGAGGGTATGCTGTGAGGAGGATGTCGTGAAACTCCAGTACGATTTGGACAGGTTGGGTGATTGGGCAGAAACATGGCAAATGCACTATAATGTGGATAAATGTGAGGTTATCCACTTTGGTGGCAAAAACAGGAAGGCAGATTATTATTTGAATGGCAATAGATTGGGAGAAGGGGAAGTGCAAAGAGACCTGGGTGTTCCTGTGCACCAGTCGCTGAAGGTAAGCATGCAGGTGCAGCAGACGGTTAAGAAGGCAAATGGTATGTTGGCCTTCGTAGCAAGAGGGTTCGAGTACAGGAACAAGGATGTCTTGCTACAGTTGTACAGGGCCTTGGTGAGACCGCACCTTGAATATTGTGTGCAGTTTTGGTCGCCTTACCTGAGGAAGGACGTTCTTGCCATGGAAGGAGTGCAGCGAAGTTTCACCAGGCTGATACCTGGGATGGCAGGAATGACGTATGAGGAGAGATTGTGTCGATTGGGCTTATACTCACTGGAGTTTAGAAGATTGAGAGGGGATCTCATTGAAACCTATAAAATTCTGTCAGGCCTGGACAGACTAGATGCAGGAAGGATGTTTCTGATGGCCGGGGAGTCCAGAACCAGGGGTCATAGTCTAAGGATAAGGGGTAAGCCATTTAGGACTGAAATGAGGAGGAATTTCTTCACCTAGAGAGTGGTGAACCTGTGGAATTCTCTGCCACAGAGGGCGGTGGAGGCCAGTTCATTAAATATATTCAAGAAAGAGTTGGATATATTTATTAAGGCTAAAGGGATCAAGGGATAAGGAGAGAAGGCAGGGACAGGGTACTGAATTTGGATGATCAGCCATGATCTCATTGAATGGCGGAGCAGGCTCAAAGAGCCGAATGGCCTACTCCTGCTCCTATCTTCTATGTTTCTATGTTTCTGTATTAAAGTGCTGTGTTTAAGTAAAAGCCACGAAGCAAAGGTGCTGTAGTGAGCAAGGTGTTTCTATATTGAAAGTGCTATTAAAAGGGTGTTGCACTAAGCAGAGAGGTGCTTCAGTGGACACTAAGTAGCTGTATTTAAAAGTGCTGTATTTAAATAAAGGTGTGTTGCACTGAGGAAAGAGCGCTCTAGTGGGCACTAAATGTACTGCGTTAAGCAAGAGTGCTGTACCAGGCACAGGTGTGCTGTATCGATTTTTTAAGTTTCTTTCTTTTTGTTTCAATAAATGCTGGTCTGTTTTGCACCCAAACCACGAGCCACGTTTTCTGTCTACCTCGCTACCGAATAAGTCCGGCGGTCAGAACCAGGAATAGGGGAGCGCTTCGAAACCGCATGTGGGTCCCTGGAGCAGCTCAGAGGCTTCTGACTGGCCAGAGAGAATAACCCCAACCCCGCTAGCGTGTGTGTGTGCTAATTCCTACAAAATGGCGACCGCGGCTGGAGCGTCGGCCACGGTGTGCGATGTGGCAGACAGTGGTTTGAGTCTGGAGAGAGCAGCAGTTATTGGGTTTCTTTTTATCCCACTGGTTTGTTTGTGGTTTGGTTCCCGCAGGCTTGGGGAGGTTACCCGCAGGCTTAGGGAAGCCAGAGCAGAGAGTTGGGATAGGGAAAGGGAGGTTGAGGAATACCAGGCCAAGATAGAGCACCTGGTGGTTCAGTTTAGTGAGGGCACGAGTCAGAGTACCTGAAGTGCCTAGTTGCAGAGCCCAAGAGCAATGAGATGAGGCTGCGGGAGGAGAACGCTCGCCTCATACAAGAAATAAAAGAGCAGGAGGAAAAGGTTAGGGAGGTAAAGGCAGCATATAAGCTGGCCTGCGAGCAAGGGTTTGAGGAAGCAGATCATGGCCCCTGTAGAGCAGAGATAGAAAGCTTGCATATGGCTTTAAAAAGAGCAAAGGGGATGATATGTCTGATCAGACCGAAGGCAGGTCAGTCGGATTTTACTGGCAGCCCAAATAAAACGGTCCCACAGGCAACACCCAGGGAAAGGTCGGTCAGGGAATCAGAGGTCCCACGACCGCCACCCACGGCTCCGAACTTTCAGGAGCTCTGGCAACAAAGGTGGGTGGAGGATGAGGTGGTAGAGGAAGCACAGCAGGCCCCGCTAGATAGGCTGGGACCAGGACCAGTGTACCCCTTCTGACAACAGAGATAAGGTCCGCCCGTTGATGAAGATGACCCAGGGGCCATCCAGAATCAGTTTCTGGTGCCATATGGCACCCACCAGCTCAGGGACATGGTTAGCCACATCCCCAAGCTCACTTAAAAGGGAGACCCCTCTCTGCACTTCAGGGAGATAGAGCAAGCAGCTTGTGTAAATGACTGTGATGAGGCAGAGCAAGCAAAAATGCTGCAGTTTTCCCTGGCAGGTGATCTCCTCCAGTCCCTATCTGGCGAGTGCAAAAGGGGGCAGAGGGATTATGAGGGTCTCAAGAATGAGGTATTGGAGGCCATGGGACTCAATGGTGGTAGCCCGTTCGCTCAGGCGGAAAGAACAGTGCAGCTCCCAGGGGAGTCCCCGCAGGCGTTCGCAGACAGGCTGTGGCCAGTCTACCGGAGTGCATGCCCGGGAATGCCAGGGCGGGCAGCACTGGACCCAGTCCAATTGACCCACTAGCTCTGGTGTCTCATGACAAACAGCCTACCCCAGATCCAAGCCCAGGTCATGGCTTGGTTTGACCCCCGAAACCCCCAGACCACCGAAGAAGCGGTGATCCGCCAGCTCACAGTAGCCTTCAGGAATATGAGGGGTATCGAGGCTCCCCAACCCAAGGGAAGAGTCCATGAGGTTAAACCTGGGAGCCAGAGTAAGAAAGAGTGGCACCAGGAGGGGAACCGGCCCTCAGACTAGGTTAAATTGCTATGGGTGCGGGAAAGACGGTCACTGGAGAAAAGACTGTAAAAATCCTTGGAAGGACAAAGGAAAGGATCCCACAGCCCCAGCCCAAAAGGCAGGGCCAGACCTCCCTCCCACAGCAATTGAGTTATTTTTGCAGTCCCTACGGTCTCTTCTGACTGGCCAGGGGAGAGTAGCAGCCACCACCGGTGTTTTAACCCCGTCTGCCCCACCTCACTCCCAGCAATGACTAGAGCCAGCGCAGCCTGTTGACCTGTGTCCCCGCGAAAATGCTGAGGGGAGCAGGCGCTATGTTGAGATGGGGGTGGAGATGGTGCAGGGGAGATATTCGGTGGACACTGGAGCCTCCAGCACGGTGGTCCACTCGGAAGACCTGACCAATTCACCCCGGTCTAACGGGGTCCCATCTAGCTTAATGGGACTCACAGGGAAACAAGCAGCTGGGAGTGAACCTGAGAATAGAAATCCCCAGCCCACAGCAGGTACAAGCTCACAGGCTGCACAGGCAGGCGCTGTGGCTTGTGTTAGGGGAAGAGCTATTCATGATTTTGAACAGGATTACTGGCAGGCAGCCAGTTATATCAAACAATGTGGGTTGTTTAAGCAGGGGGCAGGGGAACAGGCAGCTGGGATTGTAGAAGCTCCCCAGCACTTGGCCCGAGCGATTCCCCCTCTCTTGTGGGACTCCGGGGAGGAGCCTGAACCAGGTTTTAGTTCCTGAAGGGGAAGGCTCTCAGCCACCGGCAACTGGTGGCAAAGGAGTGCCTGTCCCCAGCCCAGGTTTGGGAAGGGAGGGACCCGAAGGAGGAGGTCCCCAGCCAGCAGGGAGTGTGACCCGAGCTAAGGGTCTGCTCACCAGGGTAGCCCCACCAGCGACACTCCCTAGGAGATCTCTTCATGTACCCCAGCCCAAGAAAGTATGGTCACCCACTTTCCAGTGGAGTAGGGTGGTCTCCCGAGTCAGGGAGAAGCCAAAAGGCAGAGGTCCCCAACCAGCAGCCATAAGCTGTGAGGGACTAGAAGCTGGAGTCAGTCCAGCCACGCCGCAGGCAGCAGCCTGTGGCAGCCCAACCAGGGATTAGGCTGGCCGCCTGGAGATGGGCGGCGCTTGTATATAGTTTTGTGCAAGTGATGTGTGTATAAGGTTAAGGTAGAACGTGTATTAAGGTAGAACGTGTATTAAGGTAGAATGTGTATTAAGGTAGAACGTGTTAATTTTAATTTTTAGATTGCAATTCAGTAGTGATATTATTAGTGTATAAGTTTTAAGTATGGTACTGTTCCGGAATTGTATTGTGAATCGAGGTCGCGGGACCTGATTACACCCCCCCCCCCCCCCCCCCGAGCCAGGGGACCTGGCGAGATGTTTTTTTTTGTCTTTTTCAGAGTTCCGGAAGGCACAGAGGACCAGCGTGTCGAGGAGTGCTCAAGGAAGGAGCACTCCCAGCCTGTGAAGAAAGGGGTCTGCAGGAGGCGGATGCCCACAACATTTAAACTGTGACTGGAAATTCAATTTAAGATTAAGAATTTATAAAACCTTGTTCAGATATGTTGGCTGGGTGACAATCCCATTAAAGATGTTGTATCATGTTAAAATTATGTTACAAGTGGTGCAGGGGCATCGGGCCCCCTCCATGCTTGAGTTACTGTGAATATAAGTGGTGCAGGAGCATTGGACTCCCTCCATGTATTGATTATTTAATTAATTTTGGTTTTCTGTCGATAGATGCCTACCACACTGTGATTCTCTCTGGGCAGGGGAGATGGAGGTGTCGGGATAGATAGATTTAGATAAGTATAAGGGAAGGTTGTATGTGGGGGATCAGAAATTATTGCTCATCTTTGGACAGGATACTACAAGCAAGTTTTAGTATCCGATGGGGGACTGTAGGGATTTCACAATAATTTTGAGATTTCCTACAGTTCCGAAGATTGAATTTCGATTAAAGAATACCTGGGTAATATACCTTTAAAAATCCAGGGATCAAAATGGCCAACAAAACCACGTGGCAGAAGACAAAAAAAAAGGACTTGAAAAGGCAGCCTGCTGTGTCTGTGAAAAAGGTTCAATGGAGCAGTCAAACTGCCAATCAACGGCAGTTCAGGTAGTTCCCCTCCCTGCAGCAGACAATTGATGTGTTTACAGAAACTGCTACAATGTTTACCCAAAGGATTAACCACTTGAGATTGTGGTTTCAGTCTGACCACAAGGACAATGACTTTTGTTTACACGCTGTTTACTCAAGCAATCAAGGAAATAGACATGCTTTTTTCCAAACCACGGCAGCTTTATTCATAGCCCATCACAGACAAGGAGGACACATTTCCCATCACAGACAATGAGGACACATTTAAACTGCAGCTTTATTCAAAGCCCATCACAGACAATGAGGACACATTTAAACTGAAAAAAACCCAGTTTAAACGAATGGGTAATTCATCCAAACCCATTACAGACAATGGGGACAGTTTGGATCCCTTTTGTTTAGCCCAGATACATCCGGATTTGGGCGGGAAGGGTTCGGCCCCAAATGGGGTATAAAAGATAGCTTCTCAGAAGCCTCTCTCTCTCTGTGGCCTCGCCTCCATTGTTAACCCCTCGCTTCCGTGAGGAGGATCTACCCCTAACTCGGGGTATCAGGGTTCGCTGCTTTAGGAGACTAAACACGCCAGTCAGTCTATTGTCACTTTCTCAGTAATACACAAAGTCAGAAACTGTAAAATAAGTAAAGTTTTATTCTGGTAACCGGTACTGGACTTCACTCTGAGAAACTCTTTGTGTCTCTGCACACAAGTATGCCTCCCAAAGAGTGAGCCTTGGACTCACGGGGCTACAATATTTATACATTTTCACAAATTGCAAGTCATGTGAAAACAGAAAACTAGGCGATCACGCGCTCCACGAGTCACTTGTTTTTTTTTACAGAGTTCTGTTTAAAATTCACTTTAGCTTTCAACAAAATTTGGCCCTGAGACTGTCTCTACTCTGTTCTATGAACATTCTGTTTTGTCCTTTCTTATCTATGTGTATTGCATTCCCACAGTCCTGTATCAGCTTTTTACATTTAAACCATTCACTGTATGTCAAGTAGTCCATCATGCTTTGCGAATCATTGGTAAGGCAGTATGGGATTAATCCAGCTTAACATTCCCTCCATTTATCATTACATGATAACCTCGACCTTTTCTCTACATACTGCACAGGGTGTCAACTATTCCATATAGTTGAAGATTATTCTGCCCCGCCTGGGGTCTCCTCTCCATTGCATCGGATCTTCTCTTTCGGTGTGCTCCATTAATTCTGCCCCGCCTGGGGTATCCTCTGTTTCTTCTATCTTTCCTGATGTTACCCCGCCTGGGGTCCCCTTTCTCGTTGTTGAGGTTATGTCCATTATGACAAGAGCGGTGATGACAACTTGCAGTGTGAAGCGTGAATCCATTTTGTCTTTCCTTCGACCATCACCGCGGTATGCGTGGTTAACAGTACTTGATAGGGTCCCTTCCACCTGGGTTCTAGTCCTTTTCGGTAGAAATTCTTTACGAAAACGCAATCACCCGGTTTGAGTCGATGACGGGCATCCTCTGGTGTTGGTTTAGTCATGGCTGTTACCTGTTGATGAGACAACTTTAAAGCAGAGGTTAGTGACATACAATAAGACATCATCTAATTGTCCATTACATGAATATCTATTTGTCTGTCGTCTTGGATGGGAGCCGAGAACGGGGTTCTTAAAGGTCTTCCGAAGATAATTTCTGCTGGTGATAACCCTGTCTTTCATTGGTAATACTTCTGGCCATTTTAATTTGGTTTCTACACAGAGTTTGGCCAATTTTAGCTTTAGGGCTCCATTAGCCCTTTCCACCAGTCCTGCTGATTGTGGATGGAGTGGGCAATGTAAATGCTGTCTAATATTGAGAACATTGCAAAGTTCAGCATTAATTTCTGCAACAAAATGTGGTCCGTTGTCGGAACTCAATTGTATTGGCACTCCGAACCTTGGCACAATATCTTTCAGTATTATTTTGCACACAGTCTTCACAGTATTGTTCCTTGTTGGGAAGGCTTCTATCCATTTACTAAATACATCAATGATAACTAGTACATATTTATATCCATAAGCTGATTCTAATTGTACAAAATCTAACTGTAGTATTTGTAAAGGGACCGTCTGGGATAGGAGTTGTTGCTGTTACTGTTGGTATGGCTTTTCCTGGGTTGTGTTGCTGACATATCAGACAGTGATCAATTGTTTGCTGTGCCACTTTTTCCCAATTTGGGTTGTACCAAGAATTTTTCAATTTGAAGCAACTATCCTTCCCTTCGGGTTGGCATATAGTTGTGTCAAAGGATCCTTTTTACAATTTTCTTTTATCCACTCTTGTTTTTCATTTTCAGGAGCGTCCTCCTGGTGCTTTTGTACATCTTCCAATGATGGGGCACAAGAGGGATACTTACTTCCCTCCCTCCTTTTGTTCCAACTGCGGCATTTGTTTCTTGTCCATATACATAGCGGCATATTTTGCAGCTTCATCTGCCAATCTATTCCCCTCAGCAACCTGTGTATGTAACCGTGTGTGTGCCTGGTATTTTACTATGGCTAATTCCCTGGGTAGTAATACTGCCTGTGTCAATCATTCTACCTGTACTTGGTTCAATATGGGAGTTCCAGATGTGGTCAGAAAACCCTTTTCCATATTATTCCGAAATCATGCGCTAATCCGAAGGCATATCTTGAGTCCGTATAAATATTTACTTTCATCCCTTCTGATAATTCGTATGCTCTTGCTAGTGCGTGTAATTCTGCTTGCTATGCTGACCAATGATTTGGTGATTCTATAATTGCGTATCCTATCTGTCCTTCACCTGTATCTGATCTAGAGGCTGATACATCCACAAAGTACTCATGGTCTGGGGTATTCAAAGGCACGTCCTTTAAATCAGGTCTGATTATTGTTTGGGTCTCAATTTTTGTTACACAGTCATGTATTGGTTCACCTACATGTTCTGTGGGTTAATCTCATATCTACTTATCCTTGCCGACGTCATGTGCTGTGTGGATAATTTGTTCAATAATCGGTAGTAGTCACATACAACCTAAATAGTCTATCATACATTGGTCTTCCTAAGGGCGGGGCCTCTCTTAAGGCTTGTTTTAAAGAATTGAACGCATCTCTTTGTGCTTCTGATAGAACGAACGGTTCTCTAACCTGTGATCCTGTTAGTATAGTTAGGGGCCTCGTATGTTTAGTGATTTCTGGTATCCATCTGTCCTGCAGAAATTTATTAATCCTAAAAATGCTCGTATTCCTCTTTTAGTGGTAGGTTCCGGATGTTGGGATACTGTTTGGGTCCTTTCTGAGAGCAGGACTTTTTCACCTGGTGTCAGAATGTGCCCTAAGTATGTTACATGCTTTTTGCAAAATTGAATCTTTGCTTTTGATACTACATACCCTTCCCTTGACAAATGGTTCAAAATGAATTTTGTATCTATTTGACAATCCATCGCTGTTGCCGGGACTGAGCTGAAGCCAATAATTCCCCCAATCTCACCAACGTTTGAGTGATAATTTCATCATACTCTGATGCTTCATCGTATGGCAATTGTTCAAAAGCTTGTTTTGTAATTAACATATCCTGCTCTACTTTATCCACAGCTGCCTTCGCGTCTTTAGCCGATTTCTCAGCCATCGGGTACATTCTCATTTCGTAATTCATTGCACATTGCACATTAGTTGACACACACACGCACCATGCAACTTCAATCACAACTTCTAGCCGCAGTCATGATTGCGAGAGAGAAAGAGAGAGAGAGAGAGAGAGAAAGAGAAAGTGCGCAGCCTGTGACCTCGAAGAGGGAAGCACAGGCTTTTAAAGGGACAGCACACTGAAGATGAATGAGCACACGCTCGGCAGGTTTTTTATTATTCTTAACTACATCTTACACTCTCAATCACTTTCCTTTAATTACCATTCATATCTCATTCATGAGTCCTGGAGAAACTTTACTGTCCAGTACAATATTTAAGATAGAAAACATAGAGCAAATGTTCTCACTTGATCCAAGTTATTAACACTTTTTTATTTATCATTATTTTAGAGGATATTTTATTTTCCCAAAAGTAACCCAATATATAGTGCCTGAGTCCATTTCATCATTTCAAAATTATCCCAAAATCCAAACAGCAGTATTATTGTACCGGCAGGTTTTGTCAATGTTCAATTTCATTTCTATCAATTTATCCTCCATTTCCAATTTCAGAAACAAGTAATTCTCAGGCTAGGTAGCTTACACAGTGTTTTAACATTAGTGACAGAAGTGCTGCAATTAGTTTACAAGGTAACTTCCATATAACAAA
Organism: Somniosus microcephalus; assembly: GCF_052327205.1. NCBI lineage: Eukaryota > Metazoa > Chordata > Chondrichthyes > Squaliformes > Somniosidae > Somniosus > Somniosus microcephalus. The sequence continues at coordinate 264,159,286 of NC_140991.1, forward strand.
AGAAAGTAGAGACTCTATTGTGACTCGGCTTAGAGCCCAAGGTTAAGTTATCAAATCATAAGTTCCTTCTGTCACTGGGGAAATATTAACTTAAAATTAAGAAACTTAAATTATTTAACGTCCAATATCTTTAAACTTCATACTAAAGTTGGGTTAACTCCTTTGCAGGATTCTAAGAAGGTGGAGCAAAACATTATCAAATGCACGTCATTACGTTACTTCACGTAAACTTAAAAAACTTTCCCGATCGAAAAAGACAGTTGTGTTTTTACACTTTAACCAAACATGAACATGGAGGTAATATGGACAAAGACGGGATTGAGCAAAATTCACAAGCTAAGTATTATTCAATGCGGTCTACACAAATTCACACCAACCAGAATTTCACCGTGGCCACAATGAAAGTTTGGTTTTAATAGGTTAATTAACCTCATAACTCCAATTTAATCCAGATCTTGTAAACATTCAAATTAATTTTCTTCCAAGCACATCGGCAACTGTAACTTTAAGGCAGAAGCCCATCTTTTGTAAAACTATGAACAGACAAATAAAACAAAATAGCACACTCTTGCAGAAAACAGTAAATTACGTCATATTAATTTTCTTATTGTCCTTTCTTCAGATGTCTTTCCAAAATACTGTAAAAACATTGAGTATAACTGGAGAAAATTAGTCTTTCACAAAACAAATCAAATCAAACTGCTTTAGAAGACTTCACCATAGCAACCGTGACTCCAAGGTCAAATCTTAGACTGAAACTTAATCTTTTGAAAAACAAACTTTTTGTTCTTCTCAGTTTTTACACACCAGCTTAATTTAAATTGTAGTTGAAAGGTTTTTTTCAATTCTTGGGGCATAATCTTATTCGCACATTCTTAAAACTTCCAAAATCAAATCAAAATGCTTTTAACACAGAGAATTGGGTGGAGCTAAAACACACATAACAGAATCTTTCTTTTAAAGACAGACTTTTCAGACAAAAATACTATAACATCTTAAACATTCATAGTCAGGAAAACAGTCACACTTTCACACAAACTGAAATTCCAGCATATTTTTTAAGGATCCTTTCACTCAGCAAATCTTGTGTTTTATTTGTCTCGGCACAGATGTTAATAACTTCCATGTCGGTAAAACTTTAAGTTTATCTTTTTTCCCCTTTTTTCTTATTTTGTTCAATTATTATATTTCCTGCCCCCATTTTCCCCACTCTTATTTTTTTCCTACCCCCATTTTCCCACTCTTAGTACATACTTGATTTTTTTTCCAATTTATGTACGTACTTGCGAACCGGTTTAATGCGCTTAACCCTTTCCCCACTTTATGGGACTTTCACCCAAAGGAATATAACTTCTGTTTTCCCCACTTTATGGGACTTTCACCCAAAGGAATATAACCTCTGTTTTCTAACACTTTATGGGACTCGAACCCAAAGGACTTGAACCTATTTATGGGACTCGAACCCAAAGGACTTGAACCTATTTATGGGACTCGAACCCAAAGGACTTGAACCTATTTATGGGACTTGAACCCAAAGGACTTGAACCTATTTATGGGACTCGAACCCAAAGGACTTGAACCTAACACTTCTGACTTTGAGAAAGTGTTATCTAATACCAAATTCTTACCTAAAGGATTCTGCCAGCACAAGGCCAGGATCACAGCGAATGCGGCAAGTCACTTCATAACAGACAGAGCAAAAAGGTAAAAATCTTACCTGTGGCCACTTAGTTGCTCAGTCATCCGAAAGCGACCAGTCAGCCTAGACCGCTGTGATTTGGACTGAAGTGCTTTGGAATCCCATCCTTGTCGCCAGAATTGTTAACCCCTCGCTTCTGTGAGGAGGATCTACCCCTAACTCGGGGTATCAGGGTTCGCTGCTTTAGGAGACTAAACACGCCGGTCAGTCTATTGTCACTTTCTCAGTAATACACAAAGTCAGAAACTGTAAAATAAGTAAAGTTTTATTCCGGTAACCGGTACTGGACTTCACTCTGAGAAACTCTTTGTGTCTCTGCACACAAGTATGCCTCCCAAAGAGTGAGCCTCGGACTCACGGGGCTACAATATTTATACATTTTCACAAATTGCAAGTCGTGAAAACAGAAAACTAGGCGATCACGCGCTCCACGAGTCACTTGTTTTTTTTTACAGAGTTCTGTTTAAAATTCACTTTAGCTTTCAACAAAATTCGGCCCTGAGACTGTCTCTACTCTGTTCTATAAACATTCTGTTTTGTCCTTTCTTATCTATGTGTATTGCATTCCCACAGTCCTGTATCAGCTTTTTACATTTAAACCATTCACTGTATGTCAAGTAGTCCATCATGCTTTGCGAATCATTGGTAAGGCAGTATGGGATTAATCCAGCTTAACACCGTGCCCTCTACAACGTGGGAGCCTGCCTAAAGGAGTGGAACACCAGCAGTTTACTTTTAAAATACTGGGGTGTTTTTACTTCGGGGCAGGGAAGATCAAAGATCGCAGGGCACGGAGCAGGCGTTTGTCATTGGTGAGCATATATTTTTCTGGCCCATTACAAGGCAACTTAGAATAGGTATAGGGGTGGGAATTAAGTGGGAATTTTGTTAGAACTGTGATTTTAGTCGATTTTCCCTCGTTGTGTCCGTTCTCTCCTCCCCTATTTAAGTAACAGTGTTGCACTAGCAGATAAGGCTGTAGTGAACACTGAGAGTAGCTGTATTAAAGTGCTGTTTTTTTTTAGTAAAAGCCACTAAGCAAAGGTGCTGTAGTGAGCAAGGTGTTTCTATATTGAAAGTGCTATTAAAAGGGTGTTGCACTAAGCAGAGAAGTGCTTCAGTGGACACTAAATGTTCTGTATTAAAGTGCTGTTTTTAAGTAAAAGCCACTAAGCAAAGGTGCTGTAGTGAGCAAGGTGTTTCTATATTGAAAGTGCTATTAAAAGGGTGTTGCACTAAGCAGAGAGGTGCTTCAGTGGACACTAAGTAGCTGTATTTAAAAGTGCTGTATTTAAATAAAGAAGTGTTGCACTGAGCAAAGAGCGCTCTAGTGGACACTATGTGTACTGCGTTAAGCAAGAGTGCTGTACCAGGCACAGGTGTGCTGTATCGATTATTTTAAGTTGTTTCTTTTTGTTTCAATAAATGCTGGTCTGTTTTGCACCCAAAGCACGAGTCACGTTTTCTGTCTACCTCGCTACCGAATAAGCCCGGCGGTCAGAACCAGGAATAGGGGAGCGCTTCGAAACTGCACGGGGGTCCCTGGAGCAGCTCAGAGGCTTCTGACTGGCCAGAGACAATAACCCCAACCCCGCTAGCGTGTGTGCTAATTCCTACACTCCTTACCAACATCTGGAGAGTTGTACCAAAATTGGGAGAGCTGTCCCACAGACTAGTCAAGCAACAGCCTGACATAGTCATACTCACAAAATCAAACCTTTCAACCAATGTCCCAAACTTGTCCATCACCATCCCTTGGTGTGTCCTGTCCCACCAGCAGGACAGATCTACCAGGGGTGGCAGCACAGTGGTATACAGTTGGGAAGGAGTGGCCCTGGGAGTGCTCAACACTGACTCTGGACCCCATGAAGTCTCATGGATTCAGACCAAGCATAGGCAAGGAAACCTTCTGCTGATTACCACCTACCATCCTCCCTCAGCTGATGAATCAGTACTCCTCCATGTTGAACACCACTTGGAAGAAGCACTGAGAGTAGCAAGGGCACAGAATGTACTCTGGGTGGGGGACGTCAATGTCCATCACCAAGAGTGGCTCGGTAGCACCACTATTGACTGAGCTGGCTGAGTCCTGAAGGACAGAACTGCCAGTCTGGGCCTGCGACAGGTGGTGAGAGAACCAACACGAGGGAAAAACCTACTTGACCTCGTCCTCACCAATTTACCTGTCGCAGATGCATCTGTCCATGACAGTATTAGTAGCAGTGACCACCGCACAGTCATTGCGGAGACAAGGTCCCGCCTTCACACTGAGGACACTCTCCATCGTGTTGTGTGGCACTACCACCGTGCTAAATGTGATAGATTCAGAACAGATCTAGCAGCTCAAAACTGGGCATCCATGAGGCACTGTGGGCCATCAGCAGCAGCAGAATTGTATTCCACCACAATCTGTAACCTCATGGCCTGGCATATCCCTTACTCTACTGTAGTGTATGTGCCTTTAAGAGCCCCATGTGTGCTGTAATGGCCACTCGGGCTATATAAGCCTGTATATTGTGTTATATCCATTAGTTCCCCTCCAGACTTTGCTTAGTAAACACCTATGAACCAACTCCTGTCTTCAGTGTCTCTATCAACACACAGACACAACAGTGGCGATGAAGTGGAAACGGACTTACCTGCAATTCGGCAGCACCTCAAGGACATCGATTCCTCTGGCGTCCAGAAGAATCAAGAAAGTGAAAAAAGCTGTGGTTTCACCAGCTGGCCAAGCTGGTGGCAGGCACTGCGCTAATCCTTCCTGGGCATCAGGCTGGGGCTCCAGTGGCTGGTTTTACAGCTGGGCCAAGCAGCGAAAGCGGAGGCAAGCAGTAACAGACGGGGAGGGAGCACTCGGGAGACGGCCGGCGCTGCAAAAAGGTCGGCGTTCAGACCTAGAGAGAAAGTCCGGCGGGAACGAGTCTCGAACTGTAAATAAATAAATAAAAAAAGAACGGAAACCGCGGGAAACAGCGTTGTCATCGGCAGCAGCGGCGGTAAAGCGCGGGAAGCGCCATATCTTTTCTGCAGAAAAGAAAGAAAAGCGCGGGAAGCACCATATCTTTTCTAAGATGCCTAAGTCTGGCAATATTGATGCTTTTGATAGCGAGATAGAGGATTGGACCACATATGTAGAAAGAGTGGAGGTATATTGCACTGCAAATGGAATAGAAGATGAAAAAAAAGCTTCAGTACTGCTGAATCTAATGGGCGCAAAGACATACGGGCTGTTACGAAATTTAATCACTCCAGCCAAACCAAAGGACAAGGATTTTAAAGAAATTGTTGATACCCTACAGGAGCACTTAAACCCAACACCGCTGCTGATAGCGGAACGATTCAAATTCTTCAAGAGAACTCAACACAAGAATTAAAGTAACGCTGATTACCTCACCGAATTAAGAAAGCTATCAAAACACTGCCAATTCGGGGCAGGACTAGCAGATTATCTTCGAGACAAATTCGTCTGCGGTCTCTTAAGTGAAGGAACACAGAAAAGGCTGCTTTCTGAAAAAGATTTAACACTGGACAAGGCTTTCAGTATGGCTGTATCATACGAAGCAGCCGCAAGAGGAGCTGCAGAAATACAACAAAAGACACAGGACTTCGGCACCCATGAAATGACACAGGGTTTCGAGAGATGTTTTCACTGTGGCAGATCCACCCATGACCAGAGGGACTGCTGGTTCAAGGACAAAGCATGCAGGCAATGCGGAAAGATTGGACACATTGCACGGGTATGCCGATCTGGACAAAATAAATCCACAGACAGGAGAAAAAAAATCAATAAAGAAAAGTACAGAAAGGTATAAATGATGACGGACAGTAGCTCCGAAGACCAGAAGAGCGATAGCGACTCCGAAAACAAGAGACTAAGCTATCTCAAATTACATAATGTACTTGCCAAAGATGATTACCAGACCATTTGGGTTACCCTCACGATAGCAGGGTCCCCAGTTAAAATGGAGCTAGATACAGGATCAGCTCTGACTGTAATAAATCGATGGGATTACGAGAGGCTATTTCCGCATATACCTTTAAAAGACACATCCATTATCTTAAAAACATATACGGGGCAGAAAGTATACACCAAAGGAAAAATAAGGGTGCCTGTTGTATACAACTGTAAGAAGTCACACAACACCAGATTATAGTCCAACAGCTTTATTTGAAATCACAAGCTTTCGGAGCGCTGCTCCTTCTTCAGGTGAAGTGGAGAAATGCATAAAGACACAGCTTATATAGTCAGAGAATCATGTCAGATGTTTACAGGTAACCTTTCCAACTGCCATTTATCACACCTCGGCAGAGAGATAATCACAGCAGTCAAAGGTGTGAATGGTGTCCAAACAGGTCAGTCAGGGAAACATTACATCAAAGAACAATGAGGTGGGGTCACAAGGGGTCAAATATTGCAGATGCTGGGGTCTGTATGAAAAACAAAAAAACAGACAAAAAACATTTTTTTTGGCTGGAAATCACAGCAGGTCCGGCCGCATCTGTGTAGAGAGAACAAGCCAATGTCGACTCGAGTCTGGATGACCCTGCGTCAGGTGGGGTTACATGTAGCGTGACATGAACCCAAGATCTCTGTTGAGGCCGTCCTCATGGGTGCGGAACTTGGCTATCAGTTTCTGCTCGACGATTTTGCGTTGTCGTGTGTCTCGAAGGCCGCCTTGGAGAATGCTTACCCGAAGATCGGAGGTTGAATGTCCTTGACTGCTGAAGTGTTCCCCGACTGGGAGGGAACACTCCTGCCTGGTGATTGTTGCGCGGTGTCCGTTCATCCGTTGTCGCAGTGTCTGCATGGTCTCGCCGATGTACCATGCTCCGGGGCATCCTTTCCTGCAACGTATGAGGTAGACAACGTTGGCCGAGTCACATGAGTATGTACCATGTACCTGGTGGGTGGTGTCCTCACGTGTGATGATGGTATCTGTGTTGATGATCTGGCATGTCTTGCAGAGGTTGCTGTGGCAGGGTTGTGTGGTGTCGTGTTCGCTGTTCTCCTGAAAGCTGGGTAATTTGCTGCGAACGATGGTCTGTTTGAGGTTAGGCGGCTGTTTGAAAGCGAGTAGTGGAGGCGTGGGGATGGCCTTAGCGAGGTGTTCGTCGTCATCGATGACATGTTGAAGGCTGCGAAGAACATGGCGTAGTTTCTCCGCTCCGGGGAAGTACTGGACGACGAAGGGTACTCTGTTGGTTGTGTCCCGTGTTTGTCTTCTGAGGAGGTCTATGCGATTTTTCGCTGTGGCCCGTCGGAACTGTCGATCGACGAGTCGAGCGTCATATCCCGTTCTTACAAGGGCGTCTTTCAGTGTCTGTAGGTGTCCATCGCGTTCCTCCTCGTCTGAGCAGATCCTGTGTATTCGCAGGGCTTGTCCATAGGGGATGGCTTCTTTAACGTGGTTAGGGTGGAAGCTGGAGAAGTGAAGCATCGTGAGGTTGTCCGTGGGCTTGCGGTAGAGTGAAGTGCTGAGGTGTCCGCCTTTGATGGAGATTCGTGTGTCCAGGAATGAGACCGATTCTGAGGAGTAGTCCATGGTGAGTTTGATGGTGGGATGGAACTTGTTGATGTTATCGTGTAGTCTTTTCAGTGATTCTTCGCCGTGGGTCCATAGGAAGAAAATGTCGTCGATGTATCTGGTGTATAGCGTTGGTTGGAGATCCTGTGCAGCGAAGAAGTCTTGCTCGAACTTGTGCATGAAGATGTTTGCGTATTGGGGTGCGAATTTGGTCCCCATGGCTGTTCCGTGTGTTTGGGTAAAGAACTGGTTGTCGAAGGTGAAGACATTGTGGTCAAGGATGAAGCGGATGAGTTGTAGGATGGCGTCTGGAGATTGGCTGTTGTTGGTGTTGAGTACTGAGGCTGTCGCAGCGATGCCGTCATCGTGGGGGATACTGGTGTAGAGTGCCGAGACGTCCATCGTGGCAAGGAGTGTTCCTGGTTCAACTGGTCCGTGGGTGCTGAGTTTCTGTAAGAAGTCTGTAGTGTCGCGACAGAAGCTGGGGGTTCCCTGTACGATGGGTTTCAGGATGCCCTCGACATATCCAGAGAGGTTCTCACACAGGGTTCCGTTGCCTGATGCGATAGGACGTCCAGGTGTGTTGGCTTTGTGTATCTTTGGGAGGCAGTAGAAGTCTCCCACGCGGGGAGTACATGGGATGAGAGCATGTAGGATGCTTTGAAGGTCTGGATCGAAGGTTTTGATCAGTCTGTTGAGTTGGCGGGTGTGTTCTTTGGTCGGATCTGCGGGTAACTGTCTGTAGTGTTCCTGGTTGTCCAGTTGTCGGTATACTTCTTTGCAATAGTCCGTTCTGTTCTGTATGACGATGGCACCTCCTTTGTCTACTGGTTTGATGACGATGTTGCGGTTGGTCTTGAGAGCGTGGATGGCGTTGCGTTGTGCTCGGCTGACATTCTGGACTGTCTTGTGAGTGCGGCTGATGAATCTGGCGTTGATGCATCTCCTGACAGCTTGAGCATACATGTCAAGCTTAGGGCAGCGACCCTCCGGAGGGGTCCAATTTGACTCTTTCTTCTTCGGTAGCTGCACTGCGGATCCCTCTGTCTGCTGTTCCGGATCATTGATTGTCTCATTGGGTTCGCTGCTGACATCTTGGGATTTGTGGAAGAATTCCCGGAGCCTCATTCTCCTGATGAATTCCTCTGTGTCTGCTGCGAGACCGATGGGGTCCATTTTGGTGGTGGGGCAGAAACTGAGCCCTCGACTGAGAACTTCAATTTCGTCTGGTTGAAGGGTGTGGTCGGACAGGTTGACGATGGATTTCCCTGTGGTTTCAACCGTGGTACCGGGGGAGGCTTGGTTGCTGCTGCTGGTGATGCCAAGTTTCTCAAGCTTCCTGTTCTTGGTGTGCATGTAGGTAGCGTAGTTCCGTTGCCTTGTTTGTTTGGCGGTGTCTCGTAGCTGGTCTGCTGTGTCCTGAGCACAGGCTGAGAACATGGACTCCATCTCGGTTTCGAGGTTGCGGCGTCTGCTGTAGAGCTGGTGTACGAGATGGTTGAGGAGTGTGCGAGAGGTACGACGGCAGAGTCTCTCAGCGTAGTCTGTGTTGTAGGTCGACTTGAGTGGGTTAGTGATCTGTAGTCCTTTCGGGATCTTGTCTGCTTTCTTGCATCTCTGTAGAAACTTGATGTCTGTGTCAATATGCGCGATCTTCTTGGAGATCCTCTCCACTTTGAGCCGGCAGTTTGTGGTGTCGATAGTGGTCATGGTGTGGAGATGCCGGAGTTGGACTGGGGTGGACAAATGTAAGAAGTCACACAACACCAGGTTATAGTCCAACAGCTTTATTTGAAATCACAAACTTTCGGAGCGCTGCTCCTTCTTCAGGTGAAGTGGAGAAATGCATAAAGACACAGCTTATATAGTCAGAGAATCATGTCACGCTACATGTAACCCCACCTGACGCAGGGTCATCCAGACTCGAGTCGACATTGGCTTGTTCTCTCTACACAGATGCGGCCGGACCTGCTGTGATTTCCAGCCAAAAAAAATGTTTTTTGTCTTTTTTTGTTTTTCATACAGACCCCAGCATCTACAATATTTGACCCCTTGTGACCCCACCTCATTGTTCTTTGATGTAATGTTTCCCTGACTGACCTGTTTGGACACCATTCACACCTTTGACTGCTGTGATTATCTCTCTGCCGAGGTGTGATAAATGGCAGTTGGAAAGGTTACCTGTAAACATCTGACATGATTCTCTGACTATATAAGCTGTGTCTTTATGCATTTCTCCACTTCACCTGAAGAAGGAGCAGCGCTCCGAAAGCTTGTGATTTCAAATAAAGCTGTTGGACTATAACCTGGTGTTGTGTGACTTCTTACATTTGTCCACCCCAGTCCAACTCCGGCATCTCCACACCTTGTATACAACGGCAAGGAAATACAAAAGTTGTATTTATACATTCTACAAGATGGTGGCCCACCGCTGTTAGGACGTGAATGGATCAGGAAAATACGTTTAGACTGGCACTCCATTCAGGCACTGACGGTGACCAGTAAGAAAAAAAACGATGATGACGTCATACCTGAACGATTAAAAGACATCTTGGCCAACGCCAAAGAAGTGTTTCAAGAGAAACTAGGAACCTTGAAAGGCACCACCGCCTCAATAAAAGTGGAAGATGCAGCAATTCCCAAGTTTTTTAAAGCAAGACCAGTGCCATACGCAATTCGTCCAGCAGTCGAGGCAGAGCTGGAGAATTTGGAAAATGCAGGCGTATTATCCAAAATAGATTGGAGCGAGTGGGCAACACCCATCGTTCCAGTCATGAAGAAAGCATTGAATAATGATAAATCTGAAGAACAGAGAAAAATTCGCATCTGTGGAGACATCAAGGTGACGGTAAACCCGGTCCTTCACACAGTACAGTATCCTCTTCCGAGGATAGAAGATATTTTCGCCTCACTATCCGGAGGGAAACGTTTCACCAAAATTGACTTGGCACAGGCATATCTACAGATGGAGGTTGAAGAGGCCTCTAAAAAATATCTCACGATAAATACACACAAAGGTCTGTACCAGTACAATCGACTGGTTTTCGGAGTAGCATCCGCTGCAGCTATCTGGCAAAGAGCTATGGAGCAAGTCCTCCAAGGGATTCCGGGTACTCAATGCTACCTAGACGACATCCTTGTAACAGGAGAAAACAACAACGAGCACCTTGCCAATTTGGAGCAGGTGCTCACTAGGCTGAAAGAACGGGGCCTACGAGCAAATCGCCCCAAGTGCGAATTTTTCCAAAATCAAATATCATATTGTGGCCACATAATTAATAAGGAAGGGTTGCATAAGTCACCTGAAAAAATTGAAGTGGTCATAAAAGCCCCAGCACCTGAAAATGTTTCACAATTAAGGTCGTTCCTGGGATTAATAAATTACTATCATAAATTTTTACCGAACTTATCAACTCTTCTACACCCTCTTAATGAACTGCTACAAACAGGAGTAATTTGGAAATGGAGAGAAGAGTGTAAATGTGCCTTCCATAAATGCAAAGACTTAATCACATCCAAAGAAGTTTTGGCTCATTACAACCCATTACTGCCAATCAGACTGGCGTGCGATGCATCCCCTTACGGCATAGGAGCAGTATTATCGCATAAATTCCCTGATGGCTCGGAACGGCCAATAGCTTTTGCGTCACGCTCATTGAACTCAGCTGAGCGTAACTATGCCCAAATCGACAGGGAAGCACTCAGCCTGGTATGGGGAGTGAAGAAATTCAACCATTACCTACACGGACAAAAATTTACCTTGTTGACTGACCATCAACCCCTCATCTCCATATTCAACCCTAAAAAGGGTGTTCCCATTATGACAGCGCAAAGGCTACAGAGGTGGTCCCTTTTTCTAGGGGCACACCAATACAACATAGAATACAAAGGATCAAAACAGCATGGGAATGCTGACGGTTTATCGCGCCTTGCGTTGCCAATGGTAGAAGAGGCACCTGCAGTAGACCCAGTGGAGATGTTCCACTCAACCATAGTGGAATGTCTAGCAGTAACAAATTCTGCCATTGAAAAGGAAACGAGAAATGACCCGACTCACTCACGAGTCTACGACTTAACGGTGAAGGGATGGCCAGCACATGGTGAACCACTGTTGCCAGCATTCTCGCAAAGAAGAGAACAGCTGTCAGTATGCCGAGGAACCTTGATGTGTGGATCCAGAGTGGTGATTCCACCCAAACTCCAGGATAAAGTGCTAAAGGAGCTTCACGAGGGGCATCTGGGTGGAGTGAAAATGAAGAACCTAGCCAGAGCGTTTGTATGGTGGCCAGGTATTGATGGAGACATAGAAGAAATGACCAAGAGCTGCCTAGGATGCCAGAAGGTCCAGGACGCTCCACCCCAAGCCCCTCTACATCCATGGGAGTGGCCCTCATCTCCCTGGCAAAGGGTACACATCGACTTTGCTGGTCCATTTATGGACTCAATGTTCTTAATCGCGGTTGATGCACACTCCAAGTGGCCGGAGGTAATAAAGATGTCCTCCACCACCACGGAAAAAACCATCACAGTATTAAGGACCATATTTGCCAGGAATGGGCTGCCGGAACAGATCTGTTCTGATAATGGACCGCAATTTGTGTCCGAAGAATTCAGGAAGTTCTTAAAAAACAATGGGGTTAAGCACTACACGTCCGCCCCATACCATCCCGCCACCAATGGATTGGCTGAAAGGTTTGTCCAGACCTTCAAGAAGGCCATAAAGGCCATGGGTAATGAAGACATAAAACTTCAGCACAAAGTGGATAACTTCTTGTTCGCATACAGGAATGCAACACATATGGTTACCAACCAAACTCCCGCCATGATGTTCTTCAATAGAAGCCTAAGATGCCGGCTGGATTTGATCAAGCCCAACATCAGAAGGGACATGGAGAACCGGCAATTTCAAGGCATGAATGAAAGGCCAACTAGAACCTTCCAGATAGGTCAACAAGTTTTGGCCCGGGACTACCGTACCGAGAAATGGCAGCCTGGAACTATCTGCACACGACTAGGACCACTGATGTATACCGTGGACATCGGAGAAAGCATAATAAGGCGCCATGCTGACCAAATCATAGAGTCATCCGAAAAGGGACAACCTACACCACAACTCTATACGCCTAACGATGAAGTAGAGATACCCATATCTACATCCGATCCGGTGATACTGGAACCCGATGAACCCGACACTGGCATTCAAGCCGAATCAGCCTTGCCAAAAGAACCTACTACACCACCAGAAACTACTACACCACCAAGGCGTTATCCGGACCGAGTCAGGAAGCCTCCAGAGAGACTGACTTATAATTAATTAACTGCAGCAATGTGTATATTATTTTTCTTATAACATGTAATTAATAATTACTTAAAATATTATGTACTGGTTAGCTAAAAGGGGAGGAATTGTAGTGTATGTGCCTTTAAGAGCCCCATGTGTGCTGTAATGCCGGTAATGGCCACTCGGGCTATATAAGCCTGTATATTGTGTTGTATCCGTTAGTTCCCCTCCTGACTTTGCTTAGTAAACACCTATGAACCAACTCCTGTCTTCAGTGTCTCTATCAACACACAGACACAACATCTACCATTACCATCAAGCCAGGGGACCAACCCTGGTTCAATAAGGAGTGTAGAAGAGCATGCCAGGAGCACAACAGGCATACCTAAAAATGAGGTGCCAACCTGGGGAAACTGCAACACAGGACTACATGCATGCTAAAAAGCGGAAGCAGCATGTTATAGACAGGGCTAAGCGATCCCACAATCAACAGATCAGATGAAAGCTCTGCAGTCCTGCCACATCCAGTCGTGAATGGTGGTGGACCATTAAACAACTAACGGGAGGAGGAGGAGGCTCCATGAATATCCCCATCCTCAGTGATGGTGGAGCCCAGCACCGGAGTGCAAAAGACAAGGCTGAAGCGTTTACAACCATCTTCAGCCAGAAGTGCTGAGTGGATGACTCATATCGGCCTCCTCCTGAGGTCCCCACCATCACAGAAGCCTGTCTTCAGCCAATTCGATTCACTCCACGTGATATCAAGAAACGGCTGAGCCCACTGGATACAGCAATGGCTATGAGCCCCGACAACATTCCAGCTATCGTGCTGAAGACCTGTGCTCCAGAACTAGCTGCACCTCTAGCTAAGCTGTTCCAGTACAGCTACAACACTGGCATCTATCCGACAATGTGGAAAACTGCCCAGGTATGTCCTGTTCACAAAAAGCAGGACAAATCCAACCTTGCCAACTACTGCCCCATCAGTCTACTCTCAATCATCAACAAAGTGATGGAAGGTGTCATCAACAGTGCTATCAACCGACACTTACTCACCAATAACCTGCTCATTGAGGCCCAGTTTGGGTTCCGCCAAGACCACTCAGCTCCTGACCTCATTACAGCCTGGGTCCAAACATGGACAAAGGAGCTGAATTCCAGAGGTGAGGTGAGAGTGACTGCCCTTGGCATCAAGGCAGCATTTGACCGAGCGTGGCATCAAGGAGCCCTAGTAAAACTGAAGTCAATGGGAATAGGGGAGAAAACACTCCACTGGCTGGAGTCATACCTAGCACAAAGGAAGATGGTTGTGGTGGTTGAAGGTCAATCATCACAGCCTCAGGACATTGCTGCAGGAGTTCCTCAGGGCAGTGTCCTAGGCCCAATCATCTTCAGCTGCTTCATCAATGACCTTCCCTCCAAAATAAGGTCAGAAATGGGGATGTTCACTGATGACTGCACAGTGTTCTGCGCCATTCACAACTACTTAGATAATGAAGCAGTCCATGCCCGCATGCAATTTTAGGGGGTGGTGGTGTGTGTCAGCATCACCTCTGACTTATGAGCGGTTCGAATCGCTCCCACTCCCTTGGTTCTAGACCTTGGACTTATTTGGGTGTTGTGACAAAGGTGCAGCAGACAACTGGTTTTGGTGCAAGAAACTTTGATCTTTATTCAGGAGAGAAAATATAACACAACAATCTTAACATTCTAATAAAATGGGGAACACTTCGATACACACGAGGGAAATTACAGTAGAAAAATACCTCACCCCTCCCAATCCCACTTTACTAGCTTAGTTGGGCTCTAGAGGACCAGGGATAATGCTCACCAAACGAATCCTTGACAGTTGAGCTGGTTCGCGGTTTTGGGGTTCGCTGGATGTGTTGGTTGGTGCCTGCCGTACCCCGGACACGGTAGAGGACTTCAACTGTGTGTCTGGTCAGTCTTTGCGAGTCCGCTGATGCGGTAGAGTGCCTTTGGATTTATCGGGTGAGTACCTACTTTTCTTCTGTTAGAGATAGGGTTTAGAGTCTTTTTAAGTAAAAATCTTACCCAGGGGTAAGTCAGGAATAGATTGCAGAGTGGAAAACTTGCGAATCTTCGGTTTTCTCCCGAGTTGGTTTTCTTTGGTCACGGTGGCCCAATATTACTCGGTTGGTTGGTGGTAATATTCGATTGGTTGTTTCGTAAGGCCCTTGTTGCCGCGAGGTGTCTGATGGGCACTGGAACTGTTGCTCTGGTTTCTTCTTGTGTGTTGACCTGCTTCCAGAACTGTGAACTTCTTCAAACTCGATGAACTCCTGAGAACTGCCGAGAACTGTAGAGCTTGTAGAGAACTTGTTGTAACTGTGTAACTGCTGAACCTCTTCTTGAGAAAACAGGCCTTCAATTATACTAATTAGGGCCTCCTAATCTGCGCGCCAAATCAGTCCTGGTTTATTGTAAGATTTTGGCGGGCTCGTTAATAGTAACTTGTTTATGAATGTGTGAAGTGGTTTCAGGATGGTTCCATGAGCTGTTGAGCTCTTACTTGATTGTAGTCATTGTGCTCAGGTTTCGAGTTTCCTGACTGGGCCTGAGATTTCTATGGAGTTGGGCGAGGTGATTTGTTTTATGCATGTTTTGGATGGGTCCTGTAATTTGGGTGGAGACTGCTCTTCTGTGGGTCTATTGTTAGAATGTAAATTG
This sequence comes from Somniosus microcephalus, assembly GCF_052327205.1. Taxonomy (NCBI): domain Eukaryota; kingdom Metazoa; phylum Chordata; class Chondrichthyes; order Squaliformes; family Somniosidae; genus Somniosus; species Somniosus microcephalus. Next base: position 264,174,482 of record NC_140991.1, read on the forward strand.
TCTGATAGGGGCTGAGTGACGTTAGACAGTTCCCCAGACAGTTTGATTAACTCCAATACTCAAACTGTCTATTACAGAGGTTGATCCCATCTCCTGTTGCAGCCTTTTCCTTTACAAGCCCAAACATGCCTTTTTAGAATACCAAATCTTGGTTTTTGACCTTGAATCTCACTCTGTTAGGCCCAATACCCTGAAGTGGTTAGAAAAGAGTCCAAAGTCATTTTCTTTAGGGTTTTTCTCCGAGCTTTGTGGGATCTGTGAATTTTGAGAATCTTACAGTCCTCCCTGTGATACTTTATTTGCTAGAGTATCATACTGGGTGAGCAACATTCTTGATCCTCGAGAGTCAACCTTCCCCTGTAGTTTACCTATCTAAGACCCAAAACATACATTCCCCTTTAGATGTAGTGTTCAGATGCATACACAGGTAAGAATTCAGTTACATTCATATCCAAGCATGGAGGGGGTCCAACACCCCTGTACCACTTGGAAAATATGGTACATACATAGAAAAATAATACACGGTCACAAAACATTATCTTAATAACGATTAAGGCTCATCCCATACCTGGTCATAGACTTTATTGTAATGCTCGTTCCATGCTCTCTCATGTCAGGATCGGAGCATTCTGTCCCTCCCCTTGCACTTTGTGCACAGTAAGTAGAAGACTATACCGAGCTGGCAGACCACTAAAATATGGGAAGCCATTCTGATCCAGGAAGGGACCTCTATATTTTCGCAAATATCCCACCAGGGTGGAACTATGACATCCGAAATCTCGGTCCCTATCTCGATTGTCTTTTGTTCTAGAGTATAGAAATGTTTTTGTGATACTTCTACGGCTTTGAGTAGGGCAGTAAGATGTTCGGGTAGAGGGGGAATTTTATAGCCGAAGAATGTGACATAGTCTTGCAGGTTGGTTATGTTTTCCCTGACAGTGAGGTGAACAGTGGAGGGTTCAGGAATGGAGACAATCCGTTCCTGGGCCACTTGAACTTCTGCCTTGGGTTTAAAGCAGAAACTGCTGTCACTCACCGGACACCAGATGTGCTGTCCATGCTGGTAGTGGGGCACACTTGTGGTATGAATGCTACCTGTGGGGGAACATGGCCTTGTGCCATTACCTCCATGGTACAGTTAATAGGTCATGTGCCAGCAGCTTTAAACCCGCACTGTGGTCAAGAATAGGCATTCAAGTGCTGGGGACACGTTATTATGTGTGTACCCCTGCTCCAGCACCCGGAGAGGTCAGTACCTGTCATAGTGTGCTCCCACTTTATGACATAAGTTGGGACCTCTGCGAAACGGACGTGTGCACCCCCTTGAGTGACTCCAATGTTCTCCACCCTGTATACCAGTGCGGGTTGGGCTGTCCCACCCATGACCGGCATCCTCACTACTATCCCCATGATAGTGTGATTGGAACGCCCACAATCTACTGGGACAGGGTAGGTTTCAGAGGCTAGGCGGAGCTGACACGGGCTCAGCGAATTGCTAAACGGGTGGAGGGCTGCAAGGTGCTTGTTGCTAATCCAGGAGGGGGCTAAACCTTGTTTTAAATCCTCCAGGTTGCTGTGGCCCTCGCCCAGCAACCATGCCCCGTATAGCACACACAGCTCATTCTGTGCAGCCTGATCCGAAGCATTCTTATCCTCCCATATGAGTGCATTTACTGTTTTTGCGTGTCTTTCTAGCTCAGCAATGATCTCCTTTAAATGGACCATAGCTTGGTCCTCGTGTAGCCCTGAGCCTACCACTGTGTTTTCTTCCGTTAGGACCTTTCGTAGTTGGGTTTTTAGACTATTTATTTGTGTTTGCAGTTCTATATCGTCCAGGCTATTTATTACCAAGGATCCTGTATTGTAGGTTGTGAAAACATCGTTCCAGGTTCCCCTTCTTTGTCTCCTTGCGCCCATAGTGTGCTCAGCGTGTAATGTGTACAGCTCTGCTTTGTCTATGTTGGCAAAGTTGAATTCGTAGAATTTCCTAAACATTTCTTTTAGTAGGGCCTGGTATAGCTGTTCTGTCTCCTTAGGGCACCGTTCAGGTAAGTGTACTTCGGTAAGGTTTATGATAACTGAAGCTACTGCATAGTGTACCCCCGGTATAGCACTAACCCATTGCCTGGTCCCTTGGTGGTGGTAGGAGACCTCTCTATTACTGTCTGTGATGTCGGGGTCGTGGGCAGGGGCTTTCGGATGCGTGCTACGAGTTCGGTGGCGTTGACTGGGATCGGGGAGTGTGGGAGCGCACATGCATGAAGGCAAGAATCCCACCCCATCCCCTTCCCGGTATCTTGCCATTGTCTGGAGAAGATGATGAATATGCCTGTGGGCAGGCTTTCTCTGATCCCCACATGCAGATATAGACTCCCTGTTCCGACACACACTCACTCCCCCTTGGGTCCCTGTGATCGCCCGGTGGGTGTTGTTCCCCAGTCATTCCCAGTCGGCTGTATGGTCCCCTATGTCCCTGCACAGCTTCCTGAGCCACCACCACCTATCCAGGGGAATCCGTCTCTTGCATGTAAGACACACACGTTTCCACTCAGTGACACTGACCCTTGTAGCAACGACCTGTACCCTGGGGCACGGGATGGAGGCCTCCATGTAGGTGAACCTGGTCTGGCTGGAGTATTGTGTAGAGTTAGACCCCAGCCACCCTGGCTACCTTCCCTCATGGAAGTAAATAGCGAGCTCCTCCACACCCCATTCACCACTCCCAGCGGTAATGATCGGCGCTCTCTCTCCCGAGCACCCATAAATGTGAGAGTCCTCCACGTCACCTCAGTCACCGATGCTCACCCCTACCAGGGCGAGCAGGAGCAGAACCCTCCTCATGCCGATTTGCTCTCTGTAGGGACACACAAAACAGATAGCCATGTCCCGAGAAGGTTCTCTGGCTTGACAAGTGATCAAGTCTCGAAATTTAAGCTTGCTTATTGTAAAATAATTAAATAATAATAAACCTAAAACTACCAAAACTGTAAAAAACACCTAACATTCATCAGAAAAGCTATGTACATCTGCCGCCCATCTCCGGGCGGCCAGGCTAATTCCTGTTCGGCCTCTGTCTTCTGCGGCTTCTAGGTAGCTTGTACGCCTGGGCGTAAGGTGGCCTGTACCGCAGGACCCGGAGAGTCCTTCTTAAAACAACTGGGGGTTTCCCTGAATCCCAGATGATCGGGGGAGTGTCCCCTCCTGTACTACAGCACACTACCCCCTTCGGTGTGGCTGCTGAGTCCCTGTACTGTCCTGTGGATTCCTCGCAACCTGAGGCCGCAGGCTGGGGACCCCTCTCGTTCTCTTTGCCCTCCGCTACCTCTCCTTTGAGTCCCTCACCGTTGGAGGCTGCAGGCTGGGGATCCCTATCTCTAGGCTGATCCCTGACCTTGGGCATTCTTTTTTGGGTTGCGGCCCCTCCGGGGCTGAACCATTTAAACTGATACGCTGGTGACCACAGTAGTTTAGGCTGTGGCATGCGAGGAGACCTTCTTAAGGCTCCGGCTATCAGGGGTGCGTCCGAGTCCCAAATAATTGGTGGGATGTCCCCTCCAGTGACACAAGCCACTGCCCCCACCGGTGCGGTCTGTGAGTCTGCCACAGCTGCTGGCTGAGGATCTCTATCTTTAGGGCGGTTCACCCTTGCTGGCCGTTCCCCTTTCTCGGGTTTGTACAGTTTACACTGGTTAATGTGGAACCACTTCGTGCGGCGGGGCATCTTTATGGCGTAGACTATGGGGCTTGCCTTGTCGACAATGCTGTATGGCCCCATGTACAGTGGTTCAAAACTCCCTGCCCGGGCAAAATTCCTAACCATGACCTGATCCCCTATCTCCCACTCATGGTGCTTGCGGGGTTCCAGCAGCAGTCGGTTACGCCGATGCTGTTTTCCCATGTTGCTAGCAGCCTGCCAGTGAGCCTGTTTAAGGTGTTCAAACAGATTCCTGATGAAGCTGTCCCGGTTCACCTCTTTGAGCTGACCCTCCGTGAGCACCGGGGCTAGCGCATGGGTGGGGGTCCGCATAACCCTACCAGTCATGAGCTCGTGTGGGGAATACCCCGTGCTTTTTGACTGGCTGGCTCGGATCCCCATTAGGACCAACGGTAAGACTTCTACCCACTTCTTGGGTGAGTCTCCCGTCTCCTTCCGCAGCCTTTCTTTAATGGTACGGTTTAAACGCTCCACAGGACCCAATGACTGCGGGCTGTAGGCGACGTGCCATTTCCCTTCAATGCCGAGTACCCTGAGGGTCTCTTGCATGACCTGCCCGGTAAAATGACTCCCTTGATCGGACTCCACATACTGTGGCAGTCCCCATCGTGAGAACACTTCCCTGACCAGGATCTTGGCTGTACACAATGCGGTAGCTGTACAGCAGGGAAAAGCTTCCACCCACTTTGAGAACACATCCACCAGGACTAGGCAGTACTTGTAGCCTCCCTGGGCGGTGGGCAGGGGCCCAATGTAATCAACCTGGATCGACTGCCATGGTCCCTCTACCCTCTTGATGTGTCCCATAGATACCTTCCTTTTCCGGGGGTCAGGGTTGTTAGCACCACACACCAAACATCCGGCACAAAACTCGCGGACATCTTCTCTGAGTCCTGGCCACCATCCTGCCTGTTCCACCAGTTGCCAGGTGGTCTCAGGTCCGGGATGCCCTACTCCTGGACCCTCATAGGCCAGTTGGAGGAATTCCCTTTGGTGCTGCTGCGGCACTACCCACTGCTCCCTCCTGAACAGCATGCCTTCCTTAACGGTGATGGCTGCTGTGCCGTACGGGCCCTCTACCTTTTCCCCTTTTGTAAGCGCGTTCAGGATGGTCTTGAGGATGGTATTCTGGGTTTGGGCCTGCTTTAAGTCCGGGGCTAAAGCTACCCCCTGTGTGCCTCCCTTGTCCTGGATTGCGGCTACCGAACCTGCTTGGTACGGATCCCAGAATACCCCTTCCCTGGCCCCCTGTTTGGCCAGCTCGTCTGCCTTTCGGTTGCTCTCCCACTTGGGCTCTGTTTTTGAATGGGCTTTGACTTTATGGATATAGACCTTCCCTCCCTCCCCACAGCCGCCATGATTTTCTCCAGCAGAGGCTTAATTGTGAGGGGTTTCCCGTCAGCGGAGGTATATCCGCGACGGGACCAGATGGCCAGGTATTCCGTACACGAATTGCATGTGAACATACTGTCCGAGCAAATCATGTACGGGGTAGGGAATTTTTCGGGGTGTGTGACCACATACACTACCGCGGACAGTTCAGCCTGCTGGGCGCTCATGGTGCTGGGGCGTTTAATTGCCAGGGCAATGTCCGCTTCTGAGTCATAAATTCCACACCCGGTAAGTCGCTTGCCAGCAGATACTGTGCTCGAACCGTCCACATAGATTTTGCGGCCTGTGTGGTGGATCCCGGCCCGAAAACCTATGTTGACTTCCCATACCCCTTCAATGGAACACCGGTGGGCAGTCCCTGGGTAAATCATGTTGGCTGCGAGCTTCGGCTCGCAGAGACCTTTCACCTTTAGGTCCATCTGGGAGAGAAGTAGGGTCCAGCGAGCAATGCGGGCACTGCTCACTGTCCCGTCTTTGATTCTCCCATCCAGGAGCATCTGGGTGGGCGTGTGATGGGTGAGGAGGGTGATGGGAGATGTGCCTGTGAAGATCAATGATCTTTTCACAGCCCAGTGAGTGGCGAGGAGGTGCCTCTCACAGTTGGAATAGCCCTTCTCCACATTGGTGAGTATCCTGGAGGAGTAAACCACCGGTCTCAGCTGGCCGTGCCGCTCTTGGAGCAGCATGGCACTCAGACTGTTCCCGCTGGCTGCCACCTCCAGGAAAAACTCATTTCCCCCATCAATAGCCCCTAGAGCCGACGCGGTCTGCAGATCTTTCTTTAATTTTACAAATGCTGCCTCACAACCCTCGTCCCATACCCACTCCACACCCTTGTGTGGGAGTCGGAGCAGAGGGGCTGCTGTGGCTGCGTAATCTTCAATGAAATCTCTGCAGTACCCGGTTAGCCCTAGGAAAGATCTCACTCCTGTAACTGTGTTGGGGGCTGGTAACTCCTGCACTGCTTCCCTCCTAGCTTTATTGATGGCCCTTTCCCCAGCGCGCACAGCCAGCCCCAGGAATTTTACTTCCTGTTGGCCGATCTGTACCTTCTTCAGGTTTACTTTGAAGCCTTCTTGCCTGAGCAGTTCCAGCAGTTCAGCCAGTAGTGGACCGTGTTCCTCTCCCTCATCGGTAAATAGGAGCAGGTCATCCACATACTGTACCAGCTGCCGGGGCTGGCTGAAGCCCTTCATACAATTAGCCATGCATTGGTGGAAAATGCTGGGGCTGTTGTGGAAGCCCTGAGGTAGGCAGTTCCAGGTGTATTGTTGGCCTTTAAAAGTGAAGGCGAACTTGTACTGGCCCTCTCTCCGTAAAGGGATGGACCAAAACCCGCTGGAAATGTCCAGCACTGTGAAGGTGGTCGCAGATGCTGGGATACTTCCAATGAGGTTGGCGACGGCTGCGACCGTGGGTGCACAGGCGGGGATGTTACGGTTGAGTACCCGATAGCCCACTGTGGCCCTCCAGGTGTTGTCTGGTTTTCTAACCGGCCACAATGGAGAGTTTATGTGGGTGGCTATCGGTCTCAATACCCCCTGTTTTACTAAAGAAGCCATGGCCGCTTCCATGTCTGCCTCCGCTTCCCTGGGGAAATTGTATTGCTTCTGTGGTCGGGTCATGGGGTCCCCACTCACACTAACCTCGACCCCGTTTACCCTCCCACAATCGTGCTTGTGAGTGGCAAATGCGGCGAGGTGTGCTTGCACAAATACCTGGTATGCCACCGGAGTGTTACTGACCATTTGTTCGAGGTCGTAACCCTCCTTTGGTTTCAGGGTGCACAAGGTCCCCTTGCCCTGTTTCTCTAGGATAACTGCCACTTCACTTTCTTTGCCGGTACATGCTCCCCACAGACAGTGGTTCCTAAGATCCACTAGAATCCTGTGGCCTATTGTAAAATCGGCCCCCAGGATCCCCTTCCCTTCCTGCTCCCATTTCATGAAGACACAGGTCCACTTGGTGTGGAGTGCTCCTAAATGAATGGACAGCGGGATGGAGAACGAGCCAGCCTGCTCGTTACCTGTAAACCCCACTAAGCTGCACGGGACCCTGTTAGGCAGAGGTGAGGTGGCGGGGTTAGTTGAATAGACGATGGTGCTCGATGCTCCAGTATCTAACAGAGAAGTCCCTTTCACCTTCTCCACCTCCATCTTAACATACGGTCTCTTCCATGCATCGTATTCCAGGGGACACAGGTAGACAGGCTGCGCTGGTTCTAGTCATAGGTCTGTGTTGAGTGGGGCAGATGGGGTTAAAGCACCAGTGGCGGTGGCTACCTTCCCTGGGCCATTTAATAAAACTCGGATCGCAGCTACGACTGAGTCTAACGTGGGGGGAGAGGTCGGTGTTTCGGTTCTTGGGGCTGGAGTTGGGGAGTTCTTTCCTATGTTATCCTTCCATGGATTCCTACAGTCCCTTCTCCAATGCCCATTCTTCCCGCACCCGAAGCAGTTACGCTTTGTGTCGGAAGGGTTACCCCCTTCCTGGTGCCACTCTTTCTTATTACTATGTTTCATTTCATGTACTTTTCCTTTTGGTGGGTGCTCTTCTGTCCCTCTACCGTTCGGTGAGCCAGGGTCAGTTGTCTGACCACTGTCTCCTCGGTGACCCGGGGGTCTTTCAGGTCAAACCACAGCTCAGCCTTGGCTCTGATCCGTGGCAAGCTGTTTGCCACCAGGCTTCGGAGCCAGTCAGCTCGTCCTGATTCAGGTGAGCCCGGTCGAGAACCCCATTACAGGCACTCTTGTACACAGGCCACAGTCGGTCTGCGAAAGCCTGTGGAGTCTCCCCTGCTAGCTGTGTTGTCCTCTCCACCCGGGAGAAGGGACTACCATCATCCATATCCATGGCCTCCAGAACTTCCTCCCGGATAGCAGCGTATCCGCCCTTACCTTTTTTACTCTCCGCAGAGAGGGACTGGTAGAGTTTGCCATCCAGGGAGAAAAGGAGCATTTTTGCCATCTCGGGGTCATCGCAGTCGTTGATGCCCGCTGCCTGTTCCACTTCCATGAAGTGGACTGAGGGGTCCCCCTTTTGGGTGAGCTTACTCAGGTGGCTTATCATAGCCCTAAGCTGTTGGGTGCCATGGGGAGCCATGAATTGGCTTTCAAGGGGTCCTTGTCCCCCACCACCGCCGGGTGGACCAAATGTTTGCTGCCGGACCGGGCACATCAACCCCAGCTCCGACCTTTCCTGCATTGCTCGCCCACCCCTCCCTGCTGCCAAACCGAGTTAAAACCCAGCGCCACAGATGGTGGTGGTGTGCATTCCCTGCCAGCCTCATAAATCATCCGTCCCTCCTGCTGCCAAACCGGGTTGTTCCCCGGCGCCACAGGTGGCGTCTGAACAGTTTCCCCTTGCACTTCCAGGTCCACCCGGGCCACACCCGGGCTTATTAGGCACACCATGCCTTTGGCCCTGGACAGAGCAAGGTTCAAACTCTCAATTTGTTTCTGGCAGGGGCCGTGATCTCCCGCCTCATACCCCCTAGTGTTTGCTATCTTGTAAGCTGCCTGGATGTCTCTCAACCTCTCCTCCTGCTCTCTTACTTGCTTGGCAAGGCGGGTGTTCTCTTCCCGTAACACCAGTTCACTGTTTTTAGCTTCGGTAACCTGACACCGAAAGTATTCCTGTCTGTTTCTATGTTTCTCTACTATCTGCATTTTTTCCTGATTTTGGGCGGTTAGTTCTGCCAATAATTTTTCCCCTGCTAGAGCCCTTGCGTGAGACAGTTGAGCTCATTCCCGCAGTTCTTCTGCCAGTGCCTCAACGCGTTTGTCTAAAAGCTGGATCTGTCGCTGGGAGCATACCAACCAGATGGCTTTCTCCACAGATTTCTTGTGGTCCTTGCTCTCAGTCCACTTGGCTGCAGCGTCCATTGGACGCTCAGCGCGCAACAGACTGAGCACCCATTTCTTTGTTATATTTACTTTCTCGAACACATAAGAGGAAATCCTCTCTTCCACCTTGGTTCTTTCTTCAAAAACAGTGTCCCCTGCATCACATCCCTTTTGCCAATGTCCTGCCGCGGTCACCATTATGTAGGGGGTGGTGGTATGTGTCAGCTTCACCTCTGACTTATGAGCGGTTCGAATCGCTCCCACTCCCTTGGTTCTAGACCTTGGACTTATTTGGGGGTTGTGATAAAAGTGCAGCAGACAACTGGTTTTGGTGCAAGAAACTTGATCTTTACTCAAGAGAGAAAATATAACACAACAATCTTAACACTCTAATAAAATGGGGAACACTTCGATACACACGAGGGAAATTACAGTAGAAAAATACCTCACCCCTCCCAATCCCACTTTACTAGCTAAGTTGGGCCCTAGAGGACCAGGGATAATGCTCACCAAACGAATCCTTGACAGTTGAGCTGGTTCGCGGTTTCGGGGTTCGCTGGATGTGTTGGTTGGTGCCTGACATACCCCAGACACGGTAGAGGACTTCGACTGTGTGTCTGGTCAGTCTTCGCGAGTCCGCTGATGTGGTAGAGTGCCTTTGGATTTATCGGGTGAGTACCCACTTTTCTTCTGTTAGCGATAGGGTTTAGAGTCTTTTTAAGTAAAAATCTTACCCAGGGATAAGTCAGGAATAGATTGCAGAGTGGAAAACTTGCGAATCTTCGGTTTTCTCCTGAGTTGGTTTTCTTTGGTCACGGTGGCCCAATATTACCCGGTTGGTTGGTGGTAATATTCGGTTGGTTGTTTTGTAAGGCCCTTGTTGCCGCGAGGCGTCTGATGGTCACTGGAACTGTTGCTCTGGTTTCTTCTTGTGTGTTGACCTGCTTCCAGAACTGTGAACTTCTTCGAACTCGATGAACTCCTGAGAACTGCCGAGAACTGTAGAGCTTGTAGAGAACTTGTTGTAACTGTGTAACTGCTGAACCTCTTCTTGAGAAAACAGGCCTTCAATTATACTAATTAGGGCCTCCTAATCTGCGCGCCAAATCAGTCCTGGTTTATTGTAAGATTTTGGTGGGCTCGTTAATAGTAACTTGTTTATGAATGTGTGAAGTGGTTTCAGGATGGTTCCATGAGCTGTTGAGCTCTTACTTGATTGTAGTCATTGTGCTCAGGTTTCGAGTTTCCTGACTGGGCCTGAGATTTCTATGGAGTTGGGCGAGGTGATTTGTTTTATGCATGTTTTGGATGGGTCCTGTAATTTGGGTGGAGACTGCTCTTCCGTGGGTCTATTGTTAGAATGTAAATTGTCTGATAGGGGCTGAGTGATGTTAGACAGTTCCCCAGACAGTTTCATTAACTCCAATACTCAAACTGTCTATTACAGAGGTTGATCCCATCTCCTGTTGCAGCCTTTTCCTTTACAAGCCCAAACATGCCTTTTTAGAATACCAAATCTTGGTTTTTGACCTTGAATCTCACTCTGTTAGGCCCAATACATTTTATCACCCTGAAGTGGTTAGAAAAGAGTCCAAAGTCCTTTTCTTGAGGGTTTTTCTCCGAGTTTTGGGGGATTTGTGAATTTTGAGAATCTTACAGCAAGACCTGGACGACGTTCAGGCTTGGGCTGATAAGTGGCAGGTGACATTCGTGCCACAGAAGTGCCAAGCAATGACTATCTCCAACAAGTGAGAGTCTAACCACCTCCCATTGACATTCAACGGTATTATCATCGCCGAATCCCCCATCATCAACATCCTGGGGGTCACCATTGACAAGAAACTTAACTGGACCAGCCACATAAATACTGTGGCAACAGGAGCAGGGCAGAGGCCAGGTATTCTGCGGTGAGTGTCTCACCTCCTGACTCCCCAAAGCTTTTCCACCATCTACAAGGCACAAGTAAGGAGTGTGATGGACTACTCTCCACTTCCCTGGATGAGTGCAGCTCCAACAATACACAAGAAGCTCAACACCATCCAGGACAAAGCAGCCTGCTTGATTGGCACCTCATCCACCACCTTAAACATTCACTCCCTCCACCACCGGCGTACCGTGGCTGCAGTGTGTACCAGCTACAAGATGCACTGCAGCAACTCGCCAAGGCTTCTTCGGCAGCACCTCCCAAACCCGCGACCTCTTTCACCTAGAAGGACAAGGGCAGCAGGCGCATGGGAACACCACCAGCTCCAAGTTCCCCTCCAACCATCCTGATTTGGAAGTATATCGCCGATCCTTCATCGTCGCTGGGTCAAAATCCTGGAACTCCCTCCCTAACAGTACTGTGGGAGCACCTTCACCACACAGACTGCAGTGGTTCAAGAAGGCAGCTCACCACCACCTTAGGGATGGGCAATAAATGCTGGCCTTGCCAGCGACGCCCACATCCCATAAACAAATTTAAAAAAAATGTTTGTGCGTCTGCTGTGCCTGTGCGTTGCCAGACAATTGCAAACATTGGTGTCTATGACACCCTGGGACCGATTTTCTGTGTTTGCGCTACCAGTAAGGAGCCTTGCCCACTGCTGCACATACTGGAAAGCCATGGGTACACTGCCCATGATCCTCCATCCATTACAACATTACCTCTGCGATGCTTACGTACTGTACTAACTTGCAGCTTAGGCTTGACCTTCCTGTAGCCTCCTCACTGAGCTGTCAGCCGTGGCTCAGTATCAGTACTGTACCAGAAAATATGTTTAATTAGGTTCCTTTTTAAATAGAAAACGTGTCTGATAGGAAATAAGGGTTTCAAATTCCACGTCACCATAGGATCAACTATCTGTCCACTATCCAGAGCACAGAATCTAGGCTGACACTTCCGTGTAGTACTGAGGGAGCAGTGCACTGTTAGAGGTACCGCCTTGGAAAACACGTTTAACCGAGGCCCCATCTGCACTCTCAGGTAGACATAAAAGATTCCATGGCAATATTTCAAAGACGAGTAGGGGAGTTCTCCGGTGTCAAATCAAACCAAATTCTGTCCTGTTGAATGAACAAAGTGATACAGGAAGTGAGTGTGAGACACCTGAACAATCAGACAGGCTTCATTTTAATGTCTCATCTGAAAATTGGCACCTCCGACAGTGCAACACTTGCTCAGTAAAAATAAAACACTTGCATTTATATGGCACCTTTCACAACTTCAGGATATCCCAAGTACTACACTGAAGCGTCAGGCTGGATTTGGTGCTCAATTCTCGGGAGTAGGGCTTGAACCCTAACCTTCTGACTCAGAGGCGAGAGTGCTGACACTGAGCCAGAGCGGGTACTTGTAATTGTTTTCGTAATTGTCATAAAAAAGCACATGGTCCGACTCATTTTGAGCAATGCCAAGGGAGATCTGTAAGTATTAGTAATAAAAATATTACTACAGGAAACTCTTTTTTATCCGGCACCAACGGAACCGGCGTGTTGCCGGTTGATCAAAAATTCCAGATGACGGAGAGGGTTATCTACCGAGGCTATTTTTAACAAAGAAAAATTAAAAAATCAAGAAATGTGCAGTATACAGTAATTGGGTACTCACCTACAGAATGTTGTGTTAAATGGATGGTGGAAGATGCTTGATTAAGTACAGTACTGCCAGTTGAGGGTAATGCAATGCAATGACTACCAGCAGCGTGGGAGACACACTGTACCCCTGTAAAATGGCGGGTCAGAAGAGACTACCGGCAGCGCGGGAGAGTCAGGCTCCTGTTACAGGGGTATTGAGGTGTTCCGACTTCTGACAGTACCAAGAAGCCGAGTAGTGGCAGTTTGGAGAACTACCCCCACTGACTAACTCGGCCACCGCGGGAGACTCGGGCTCGGCAACATTTCCGGTTATTGAGGTGTTGTTTTCGGAGCGAGAATTTTGCCGGTTAATATAGAATTCCGGATATTTAGGTGCCGTTTAAACGAGAGTTTCCTGTAGTTGGATATCTGATTTTTTTTTTGCAGGGCTATGGAGAAAGGTGTGTGGGACTAATTGGATAGCTCTTTCAAAGAGCCGGCACAGACACAATGGGCCTGAAATCACAAGAGACACGTATAAAACCAGAGAATATTCCTTAATTCATAACATATTTGGAATTTTAAAAAGCGTTATGTTACAAAATATTTTTTGTGGGATTGATGCAGTTGTCTGTCTCATTTCCTTCACAGCCAATGACGAGATCATTGCCTCATCACACCAAATCAAAGCCAAAACCTATTGTTCGCAATTCACCGAACTGCCACTTGGGGTCAACCCATACCAAATGTTGTCCAAAGATGTGACTGTTTCTCAATTGACCTGATGTAATTGTTGAATGTGCAAAGCTCAATTTAAAGTTGTCAGTTCTCTTAAAGAATTTGAATCTTTCACCCTTTCAGCCCAACATTGTGAATACTTACAGCAGGCAGCAATAGGGATTCAGAATTAGAACAGACCATTGCAAATCAAAAATGGTAGCTACTGCATCGACACCAGTGTTAATACTAATGTATTATAGAATTTTTACAGGACATAAGGGAGTCATTCAGCCTATCGCACCTGTGCTGGCTTTCTGAAAGAGCGATTCACTTACTCCCATTCCCCTGCTCTTTCCCCGTAACCTTTAAAAAAAATCAGTTTTTCACCAATAATTCGCATTAACAGATTACAGTATATCACAAATCCTGTTTGAGAGGCAGAGATGGCTTACTGTCCCTTGCAGTTTTAATGGTTCACTCTTCGCAGTTTCAATTCTATCACTTTGGAAATGTTTCTTCACAGATTTCTTTAACAAATAACAGGAATTGCGCCAAAATGTGCCTCTTAATTTACAATATTTTCTAAGCAAATTTAAAACTGGACCATTTTGTTATATATATTTGGGTCTCGATGAATATAAACACTACTGCAGTCCTCAAAGGGTTAATCAGGCCAAAATAATCAATGACCAGCCATGAAACATTGCCAACTGAGCTCCTACTGTTCCTTGGCCTACGAGTTATCCGTGAGTGATTGCAGCTGACTGTCTGTCTCTGATGCTGGCGGACTCTCTTAATTCTTAGTTCTTGCTTTTATTCTGATTCTGACATTAAATAGTCTTCGAAAAGGAGCAGCTCGGAGACTAATCTGCCCGGACATCCCACCACCTCCCCCTGCACTGAACTGTGTGGTCAGCCTCACCCGTGTCATCGAGAGACAAGAAGTCCATCTGTTGCTTTCAGGAGACATCAAAGTGACTAATGCTTTGGCACTGCCATGAGATCATAATAGTTGTAATCATACAGCAATTATTGGCTTCTGCAGAGAGAGAGCGAGAGAGAGAAAAAAAAAGAGAGAAGTGTTCACCCCTCCACTGAAAATTGGACTAAAGAGAGCTCGGTTGTTCGCATTGATATGCCAGATGTCCTGCAGCATGCAATCAAGGGAATGTTAATATAGTTTAGTGAAAAGATGAGTCAGATCCATTATGAAAAGGCAAGAATTTTTTAGGCCCCTTGTCCCGGGTACAAAGAAGAAAGATTCCACGTACACGCTACTGATTCTTATTCTGTGGGACAAAACACTTGTGTGGTGGTGGAATGTGCTTCGGGACAGAGAGTTTATTGTTAAAAACAAGGTTCTCGAAGAAGAAGAAGAAAAAAATTCGCCCTCCCCCGCAGCAGCACAGCCGCCGGTAGCACAGCTGCCCTCGACCGTTTGAGCTCTGTGCTGTATAATGATGTTAATGATGATAAATATTCATCTAGCAGTTTTCTGAGGTCATAAGATCTGCACTCGCCAGATCATTTTAATCCGCTTTAAATCACAGCGACTTCTTTTGGCTACTTGTGAACTCACGAGAATTTTATTAAGTGCAAGGGCAGAGAGTCGAAGTTTTATGGAAGTCTAAGGGCCTTGGATTCTGTTCTGCTTCCTTCTATGTCCAAAGCTGGGGTGGTAATCGTCAATCATGGGACTAAACAAGTACTGGGCTACAATGTTTATATTATTAGGCCTGGCAGTCTGAGATATTTAACTGAAACGCTGAATCATAGCCATTCACGTGGGAAACAATCTGCTGTGAACCAACTTTTTCAGATCAAAGAATGTTGGCTGATTTTGGGCAGTTGAGTCAGATCTCAATGAGGCAACTGCGTCTTCTGACACTACGCTCCATGAGCGCTCTCCAGTGACCCTTCCATTAGTACCCCTTGTGAGTTTGCTTTCCAGTGGAGTGCACAGGCACAAGGTGTTACATAAGAAAGCACGGAAGCGAGAAAACGCCATTCAGCCCATGAAGTCCATTCCTTCTATGGGCCATGTACAATCTGATCTGCTGCGAATTCTACCCACCCAACTAGTCAACTGAGGAACGCTTCTGCAAAGTTTCCTTTGTCTTCCCCCGCTCCCCCCAAAGGGAAATCAAGCAAAACTCCAGACTACACATCTAAACTTACATCCCAGGCTGTTCATTCTTGACAGGTTGCCTTGCTGGTATGATACCTCCAAGGTCCAAGGAGTTCAGGAATCACCATGTGCCACAGAGTACTTGATCAACTCTACCTGTCCTCACCTTATAACTCCAATCCCATTCCTAGCCAAAGAATCAAAGAACTTGCATTTATATAGCATCTTTCTAAATCTCAGGATTTCCCAAAGTACTTCATGACCAATGAAGTACTTCTTTTTGAAGCGCAGTCACAGCTGTAATATAGGAAACACAGCAGCCAATTTGCCCATAGCAAGCTCCCACAAACAGCAATGAGATAAATGACCAGATAACCTGTTTTAGACATAATCATTGAGATATAAATGTTAGCCAGGACTATGGAGAGAACTCTCCTGCTCTTCAAATAGAACCATGCGATCTTTTACACCTGAGAAGGCAAATAGGGACACGCTTTAACATCTCATCTGAAAGACGGCACCTCCGACACCCTCAGTACTACAATTAAATGTCAGCCTAGATTATGTGCTCAAGTTTCTAGAGTGGAGCTTTTTCAGACGAGACGTTAAACCGAGGCCCCGTCTGCCCTCTCGGGTGGTCGTGAAAGATCCCAAGGCACGATTTCGAAGAACAGTTATCGGATACTAGGGGACTCAAGGGATATGGGAATAGTGCGGGAAGGTGGAGTTGAGGTCGAAGATCAGCCATGATCTTATTGAATGGCGGAGCAGGCATGAGGGGCCGAATGGCCTACTCCTGCTCCTATTTCTTATGTTCTTATGTTCTTATATTCTTAAGAGCAGGGGAGTTCTCCCCAGTGTCCAAGTCAACACTTATCTCTCAACCAATAATTAAAAACCAGGTTATCTGGTCATTATTTCACTGCTGTTTGTGAGACCATGCTGTGCACAAATTGGCTGCTGCATTTCCTACATTACAACAGTGACCAGACTTCAAAAATATTTCACTGGCTATAAACAAGCTTTGGGACATCCTGAGTTCATGAAATATGCTATATATTTTGTTTTATTCATTCATGGAATGTGGGCGTCGCTTGCAAGCGCCAGCATTTATTGTCCATCCCTAATTTCCCTTGAGAAGCTGGTGGTGTGCCAGCTTCTTGAACCACTGCCATCCGTGTGGTGAAGGTACTCCTATAGTGGAGTGTCCTCCTCAAATTCGGCTGCCCTCAAAAGTTTGTCACCATCCTCCCGCCTGCTTCACGACATCATGCAAGCCGTGATCCTGACCAACGGATCCACCACAGACCCAATTCATGTACGGACCAGGGTCAAGCAAGGCTGTGTCATCGCACCAACGCTCTTCTCGATTTTCCTGGCTGCAATGCTCCATCTCACCCTCAGTAAGCTCCCCGCTGGAGTGGAGCTAATCTACAGAACAAACGGGAAACTGTTCAACCTCCATCGCCTCCAGTCCAGATCCAAGGTCGTCCCATCCTCTGTCATCGAATTACAATATGCAGACGGTGCTTGCGTCTGCGCACACACTGAGGCCAAACTCCAAACCATCGTCAACACCTTCACTGAGGCGCACGAGAGCATGGGCCTTACACTAAACATCCGTAAGACAAAGGTCCTCTACCAACCTGCCCCCGCCACACAGTACTGCTCCCCGATTATCAAAATCCATGACGAGGCCTTGGACAACGTGGACCACTTTCCATACCTTGGGAGCCTACTGTCAACAAGGGCAGACGTCGATGACGAAATCCAACACCGCCTTCAGTGTGCCAGTGCAGCCTTCGGTCACCCGAGGAAGAGAGTGTTTGAAGACCAGGACCTCAAACCCAGCACCAAGCTCATGGTCTACAGAGCAGTAGTGATACCCACCCTCCTGTATGCTTCAGAGACATGGACCATATACAGCAGGCACCTCAAAGCACTGGAGAGGTACCACCAATGCTGCCTCCGCAAGATCCTGCAAATCCATTGGCAGGATAGGCGCACCAGCGTCAGTGTTCTTGCTCAGGCCAACATCCCCAGCATTGAAACTTTGACCACGCTCGATCGGCTCCGATGGACGGGCCACATCGTCCACATGCCCGATACGAGACTCCCAAATCAAGCGCTCTACTCGGAACTCTGACACGGCAAGAGAGCCCCAGGTGGGCAGAGGAAATGCTTCAAGGACACCCTCAAAGCCTCCTTGAAAAAGTGCAACATCCCCACCGACACCTGGGAATCCCTGGCCCAAGGCCTCACAAAGTGGAGGAGAAGCATCTGGGAAGGCGACGAACACCTCGAGTCTCTTCACCGGGAGCAAGCGGAAGCCAAGCGCAAACAGCGGAAGGCGCGCACGTCAACCCAACCATGCCACCCACCCGCCCCTTCAACCACCGTGTCAGAGACTGTAGGTCCCACATTGGACTCATCAGTCACCTGAGAACTCATTTTTAGTGTGGAAGCAAGTCATCCTCGGTTCCGAGGGACTGCCTAAGAAGAAGATAGTGCTGTTAGGGAGGGAGTTCCAGGATTTTGGCCCAGCAACGATCAAGGAACGGCGATATATTTCCAAGTAAGGATGATGTGTGACTTGGAGGGGAACTTGCAAGTGGTGGATGCAAGTCTTTCTTTCTTTTTACATGGGCAGCTGATAAAACCAGCATTCAAAATGATCTTGAGCAATTAAGCAGGTGGGTTAAAGAATGGCAGATGGACATCTTAATATGAGCAACTGAAGCACATTGGAACAGGACAGTGGAAACATATGGACATAGCGAGAGAGTGTCCATTGGCAAAGGTGGAAAGAGAAAAAGATTTGGGAGTGATAATCGACATTCACAGAAAATATCCACTCAATGTGAAACTTCTACCAACAAAATTAATCAAGTGAAAGGTTCCATCTCAAGCGTATTTGACAATAAAGTCAAATCAAGTTATTCTAACCTTGTATAGGTCACTGGTGAGCCACATTTGAAATATTATGTCGTATTTTGGTTGCTGTACTTTCTAAAGGACATTGATGACTTGTAATAGTTTCAGAGAAGTTGTAGGACTTAGGACTCTAAGTTATGACAAGACACTCAGAGAACAAAAGATTGATGGGAGACGCAGTCCAGGCCTTTAAATTGCTAAGAGGCATGGATAAAGAATGATGGGAAAGATTAGGACAGTTGTTTTATGTTAGGACATAAAATTCCCTACCAGAAACAATGGTGGAAGCAGAACCCATAGTAGGTTTTCAAAGGGAAGTGGATACATTATTTAAAAAAAACTTAAAAAGGTATGGGGAAAGGGCAAGCTGGCACAGGTATGATGGGCTGAAAGGCCTCCTTCAGAGCTGTAAAATTCTATTGGGGGAATTTTAACCTCCCCCCACCCCCCCCGCACCTGCCCAGTTTGCTATTCAAATGGATGGGAGACTTACCTACATTGAGCTGTTGCAGCCCTCTGAGTTGTGAATCAGACGTGTGTTACAGGTACATATCGGAAACAATCTTTTATTAAAGTAATTATCCTTATATAGTATTTACCTACCATATTTTTATGACCGGGCCTCATTACCTACCATATTATTTTTAAAATCAGCTGTTGATTATTACCCTGTCACATTGATATCCACATATACCATGATATCTGCAACCAGCAAAGGCCAGAATATTAGCACCATCATGAGTCCCACAGATTACTGTATTAAAATTGCTCCCAGTGTCAATTATTCTGTACTTCTTCAACAAGTTTTGTAAAAAAGACTATGTCCATTTTGTAAAGGAATCCCAGCAGTTTGTAAGTCAGAGCAAACATTCCACAGGAAAATATTTTCTCAAAAAAACCCTGCAAGTAGTAGCAACCTTAGATGCAGACTGGACTGGTTTGCAAACAATCAGCAGATTGGTGATGTCATTGAATGCATATTACAGGTTTTTATATGACATTAATAAATACCTGACATCACTCAAGGCGATGTAGTAATAAGGAGTTGGATTGTTCACTTTGAAGATGAAATTGACCTTTCAGTTGTTTCTATATGTAGCCAAATGGCATAGGGATAAGCAGATTAGAAGGTTAAATGTGTGGCTCAAAAAGTGGGAGGCAGGGGTTTTGCTTCATGGGGCACTGGCACCAGTACTGGGGAAAGAGGGAGCTGTTCCGTTGGGACGGGTTCCACTTACACCGGGCTGGAACCAGTGTCCTGGCGAATCAAATAACTAGGGCAGTAGACAGGGCTTTAAACTAATTAAGGGTGGTGGGGGGTGGGAGGATTCAGGAAAGAGTAAATTTAAAAGCAGCGAGGGAAATGTCAAGGCTCTAGAGCAGAGCAGAGTTTTGGGTCAAAATAAGCAGAGTGGGTCAGGAAGGGGCAGAGAGAGTAACAAAGGTAATAGGGCATCAGTGACTAAGGTGACATCAGGGAAAAATAGAAAAACGTCAAAGCTAAAGGCACTATATCTGAATGCGTGAAGCATTCACAACAAAATAGGTGAATTAATAGCGGAGATAGAAATTAATAGGTTTGATATAGCCATTATGGAGACATGGTTGCAAAGTGGCCAAGGTTGGGAACTAAATATTCCAGGATACTTAACTTTTAGAAGCAAAACAGAAAAGGAGGAGGGGTAACCCTGGTAATAAAGGATGGGATAAAGACAGTAGAGAGAAATTATCTTAGTTCTGAAAATCAAGAAGTAGAATCAGTTTGGGTGGAGCTCAGAAACAACAAGGGGCAAAAAACATTGGTGGGAGTTATTTATAGGCCCCCAAACTATAGTTGTAGTGTAGGGCAGAGGTGTACGTAACAAGGGTAATACAGTAATCATGGGGTCTTTAATCTACATATAGACTGGGCAAACCAAATTTGCAGTAATAGTGTGGAGGATGAATTCATGGAATGTATACAAGATAGTTTTCTAGATCAATATGTTGAGGAACCAACTAGGGAACAGGCTATTTTAGATCTAGAATTGTGCAATGAGAAAGGGTTAATTAATAACCTTGTAGTAAAGAGGCCCTTAGGGAAGAGTGACCATAACATGATAGAATTTTACATTAAGTTTGAAAGTGATTTAGTTAAGTCCGAAACTAGGGCCTTAAATCTAAACAAAGCAAACTACTGTACATAGGTATGAGGGGTGAGTTGGCTAAGATAGATTGGGAAACTACATTAAAAGGTATGACGGTAGACAAGCAATGGCTAGCATTAAAAAAATTAATACATAATTTACAACAAATATACATTCCTTTAAGGCACAAAAACCCCACAGGAAAAGTGGTCCAACCGTGGCTAACAAGAGAAGTTAAAGATAGCATTAGATCAAAGGAAGAGGCTTATAATGTTGCCAAAAACAGCATTAAGCCTGAGGATTTTAGAATTCAGCAAAGGAGGACCAAGAAATTGATAAAGAAAGTGAAAATAGAATATGAGGGTAAACTAGCGAGAGACATAAAAACAGACTGTAAAAGCTTCTTTAGGTATGTAAAAAGGAAAAGATTAGCAAAAGTAAATGTGGGAGCCTTACAGGCTGAGACAGGAGAAATTATAACAGGGAATAAGGAAATGGCAGAAAAATTAAACAAATACTTTGGCCGCGATTTTGCCAGCGCTCAGAGGGCGGGTTTGGAGGCGGGTCAGGAGTTAAAATCAAAATGATTGACAGCGGGTTGCGAACCCACCACCGTCCTGCCTCCACGCAACTTTACAAAGTGTCGGGTCTGTGAGTCCTGATCAGACCCGACACCAAACGGTGGGAGAGGCACTTAAGGCAGTTAAGGCAGTTAACAGCTTGTTAACTGCCTACATAATCCCATTTTACCAGGCTCTTCCCATGTTATGACATTTTCAGCGTGTTGCCCATCATGCGACAAACACGCCAGCTGATTGTGCCGGGTTCAGCAACTACTTGAATTGTTGACAGCTGCACCTGCAGCATAAAAGTGGACCTGTAACATGGTTGACTTTCAGATGCCAGAATTTTGTGCTTTGAGGTTTGGGAACACATTTTGCAGGTCTATTGAGCTTGTGAGTGTTTAAACTGAGATCCATATGCACTGTGACCTCCTTGGAAAACCCTCTCCCCGCATTGACTGAGCGCTTATAACATCTATTCTTCAACTGAGATATATACCAGCAGAATGGGAACCATTTATACCCTCTCATCCTGGTCCTCAGAATCGGAAGAAGAGCAGCCGCAGCAGCAGCAGAACCAGGCACAACAGCAGCAGCAACAATAGGAGCGCCAACCTTCTCCTCGGCCACCTGATGCTGCACAGGGCAGAGGGCGCAGGAGATACCCCCAACACAAGGTTTACAGGCAGAGGATGAGCTTCCTCAACATGACTGAGCAGCAGTGCCAAAGGAGGCTAAGACTTTCACGAGAGGTAGTCGCTGACATCTGCGCAATGCTGCACCAACACCTGGAGCCCAGAGGAGCGGGTGGACACTCCTTACCAGTGGCTGTCAAAGTCACCACCGCATTCAACTTTTTTGCTTCAGGGTCCTTCCAGGGATCATCAGCAGACATCAGCGGCATCTCCCAGTCGGCCGCACACACTTACGTCATGCAGGTTACCGATGCCCTCTTTGCAAAGTCGCACAATTACATCCATTTCTCCACGGATGAAGCAAATGTAACCGCGCATGTGGTTGGCTTTGCAAATATGGCAGGCTTGCCAAGGGTGCAGGGCATCGTAGACTGCACACATGTGGCCATTAGGGCACCCCATCACAACCCAGCTGTATTTGTCAACTGCAAGGGCTTCCACTCCCTTAACATCCAGCTGGTATGTAACCACAGGAAGATCATTATGCATGTTTGCGCCAAGTTTCCTGGCAATTGCCATGACTCGTTCATCCTGTGGCAGCCTACTGTGCCTCAGCTCTTCAATCCGCCAACCCAACTTTCTGGATGGCTATTTGGAGATGAGGGCTATCCCCTGGAGAGGTGGCGAATGACACCGATGAGGAGCCCATCAAACGAAGCTGAGGAGCGCTACAATGTGAGCCACATTTCCACCAGAAGCATCATCGAACAGACCATCGGCTTGCTCAAAATGCGATTCAGATGCCTCGACAGATCAGGTGGAGCCCTACAGTACTCACCAGCCAGGGTCTCCAGAACCATCGTGGTCTGCTGTGCGCTGTACAACATTGCACAGCAGCGTGGCTTAGCACTGCCTGAGGAACAAGTGGCTCAGTGCACAGCCTCCTCCTCCTCCTCCTCAGAGGAGGAGGAAGACCTTGCGGAGGTGGATGAGCCAGTTCCACCAGCACGCTAGCACATTGCTGGCCATGAGGCAAGGGTTGCATTAATCCATGCCAGATTTGCTTAAGTTTACGAGGCAAACACATGTGGCAGTCACATGGAAATGAGTGTCTGGCCGACCTTCCTAACACACCATACACCATCTGTACAATAAACTGTGGGTTCCTATCACTCTCACCACCATCATTACAGATGAAAGGTGCCCTGACACCTCACTGTGATACTTCCATTTCTGGGCACACTCTTTGAATCTTTGCCATCGCGTTTCTTTATTACAATTGAAATAACGATGATAATCTTCACTTTGTATTACATCAAAACACCCAAGTGACTACCCTTGTGACTATTTGTGTGTTAACTTTCGCTTATGTGTGCTTCTACATGGTGCTTTCCCTGTGGTTTCAGCAGATGTAGAGGCACCTTGCTCACTTTTATGCTGCTCCTGCTTTGACATCTTTGGTGTGCGTCCTCTGGGTTTGGGAGCCTGGGAGGGCTTGGCAACAACCTGCTCCTCCTGCAGCTGTGCAGGGGCTGAGACGGCCATCTCAGTTGGGTGAGGAATCTGGGGCTCTGACTGAGGGCTCCGCAGTGGCATGGTCATGTGAGCGCTTGGAGAGGAGCCCACACTTCCTTGTTGTCGACCACCAACATCTCACTCATGGGTCGCCCGCACTTCACTGCTAGCAAGTGGCTGGAGAGCACCTTGCTGCACATCAGTGGGACCATGAGGACCCGTCTCTGTACTGACAGTCCTCATAACGGTGACGTCTATGTACCTTTGGTTCCTCTCCTCAATAGATGCCCATCTATCCTCCATAGCAGCATCACCAAGAGTCACCATGTTCATTTGCATCTGATGATTTATGTCCTCCATGGAGGTTGCCATCCTTTCCATGGCAGCACCTATATTTGCCATTGCGTGCACCACCTCATTGCTAATGCTTGAGATGGACTCCTCCATTCTCTGCACACTCGTAGTTACAGTGGTTGCAAACCCTGTCAGAGACTCCTGCACATGTTCCTGAAGTTCCAGCACCGCTCTCGTTCTGGGTGGCCCCAGAGGCACAGGGTCCACATGCAGCTGAGCAGAGCTAGGAGCGTCCCGCGCCCTCCGACGAGGACTCTCCACTGCTGTCCCTGTCTCCACCATCTGCTGATGCTCACTTGTGAGCTGTGATACACCAGGTGACAACACTAATCTATTTCGCAAATGACCCACCGAGGTGTGCATCTCTGCGCTGGTGCTGGGTGCGCTCAATTCTGCTGACACTGCACCCTCAGAGGTTGCAGCTTCCTCTGAGGAGTCTTTCAGCTCTTCCTCCTGGACAGTGGGGAGGGGGCTCTCGATGGTCCTGTGGGGGAATAAAGGCATGAGTTAGACATGTGATATTAACGTAGCAGACACATCGAATTGTACAGATGATCAGAACTCAATCTGTATGCACATCAGATGCCATATCAGTCACTCATGCAATCTAAATGAGAGGGTTGCAAATCTGTTCTGTCACCAGCTTGCTCTACTGCGCCTGCCTCTCCGTCCCCCACTTCCAGCTCCTCAGCACCTCTGATGATGTCAATAACAGCCTCCTCAGCGGTGGTCAAGTGTGCCATGGAAGGTGGCCCTCCTCCTGTCCTCCCCCTCTCCCTCTTATTGTGGGCTCTCTTTTCCTGCAATGAGGGACACAAGTGGAGTTTGAGTGAGAATGTTGGAGTGAGTGTAGAGAATCCATAGCATAGATGATTAGAGGGAGACAAAGATGGAGTTAGGTGACAATACTAAGGGCCCTCCCTGTGAGTTGTTAGTTGTTGTTGTTGAGTCTGTGTGTCCCAGTTATGCGTATGATCAATCACTGGACACAGACAACAAGAATAACTTTTAACAGGTCTTTACTATTCGGAGGTCAGGGCTGAACTGCCCAGCAATCCCTACACAACACTTATATACCGGTGTGGTCACCACCGGTATTACAGTATACAGCAGCCAAGAGAAAGTAGTACATCTCTTAAGGTAGTTCTCTTAAGGTGGAACAGGTTACATACACCACAATCCTCCCTTTTTAGCTTAACAGTTATATCCCCATTTAACATAACATAATAACATATATATATATACAACTTCATGCAAAACAGTTCAAAGATTCAGTCTCTGAGGAGGCCTCCTGATTCGAGTTGGATAACGCCTTTCAGGGGTCTCTGATTCTCGTTGCTGGGGTGACTCATCTAGTTGGTCTCTTATGGATTGGACATCATCATCAGATACATTCACTTCTGAGGTAGATGCTTCAGGTTCACTAACTTCTTCCACGGTTGTCTCTGCCGTAACCATGGGTTCGACCCTTGTTCTCGATTCTACCAGTTGGTCGGCATGACGCCGTATTACATTTTCACCAATATCTACCGTGTACATCAGGGGTCCTTGTCTGGCCCGAATTGTTCCAGATTGCCATTTCTCATTTTTATAGTCCCTGGCTAACACTGGTTGTCCTATTTCGAAACTCCGAGTGGTCTTGTTATTTATATGCTGGAACTGTTTGTTTTCAACTTCCCTCCGCACATTTGGTTTTAACAAGTCCAACCTGGACCGCAACCTCCTGTTATAGAACATCATGGCAGGACTTTGGTTTGTCACTGCATGAGTGGCGTTTCGATATGCCAGTAGGAATTTGTCCACCTTGTGTTGTAGTGGAATCTGATCTTCGCTCATGGCCTTTACTGCTTTTTTGAACGTTTGTACAAATCTCTCGGCCAACCCGTTTGTAGCCGGATGATATGGGGCAGAGGTATAGGCCTAGAAATTCACTGGCCTTAGCGCTGCTTTTGAGGCGCTAGAGGGCCTAGCGCCGAAGTTATGGCCAGTTTAGAAATTGACAGGGGCCCTAAATCGGCGTTAGGCCGGTAGCGCTGCGCCGGCACCGATGACGTCATCGGTGTGCGCAGCGTCCCGGTTGCCATGGTAACCCACCTGAACTCGGAAATTGAGTTGCGGCCGCCTCGCCCGTGGCAGCCGCAAGCAACGTTCTGGCCGAGGTGCCTTACAGAACTTTGCGCCGGCGCATTAAAGGCCCCGCGGCGGCCGGCCGCTTTCCCACCAGCCGCCTGGCCGCAGCTCCCTCCCCGGACTTCCCCCCCCCCCCCCCCCCGGAACAGAAGCAAGCCCGGCACTTGTCCGAGGTGCCGGGCTCATTTTTAAAAAGATTATCGCGGGCCGCGGCCGGGTGCAGGCAGCTCCTCCTTAACGGAAGGAGGAGGCCTGCACTTCCCGAGCCTGCCGCACCGCAGCGGGCGCTGCAGCGCCGGAATAGCGCCGCAATGCGGCGCGTGGCGCCAGTTTTGAGGCGCTGAGACCCCTCAGTAGCGCCGGCAGCCGTTTGGGCGCGGCGCTACTGAATTTTTGGCGCGCGCAGGGGGACTTAGCGCCGGCACTAACTTCCGGCGCTAAAGCCCTCGCTGCGCCAAAACCGAATTTCTAGGCCATAATGTTTCACCCCATTCTTCTTCATGAATTTCTGGAATTCTTCTGACACGAACTGCGGTCCGTTGTCTGAACATATTTGTTCTGGCAATCCATTTCTTGCGAATATCGTTCTTAGCACCGCGATCATCTTTTCCGAGGTAGTGGTAGTCATCTTAATCACTTCTGGCCATTTAGAATGTGCGTCCACCGCAATTAAAAACATGGAGTCCATGAATGGACCAGCAAAGTCAATATGTACATGTTGCCATGGGGTTGAAGGCCATTCCCATGGATGCAGCGGTGCAATCGGAGGTGCATTTTGCACTTTTTGGCACCCTGAGCAGCTTTTCATCAGATCCTCTATCTGTTGGCCGATACCCGGCCACCACACATAAGCCCTAGCAAGGCTTTTCATCTTGACTCCCCCCAGATGACCTTCATGCAGTTCCTTTAGAACTCTCTCTCTTAACTTAGGAGGAATAATCACCCTTGTTCCATACATCAATGTTCCTTGACAGACGGACAGCTGTTCTCGTCTTGCTGAGAATGCCGGTAACAGTGGATCACCATGTGCTGGCCATCCCTTCACTGTCACTTCGTAGACCCGGGACAGTGTCGGGTCGTTCCTGGTTTCTCTTTCAATACTTGCATTGGTGACTGGTAAACATTCGATGATGGTCGAGTGAAATAACTCAACAGGGTCAACCGTCGGTGCCTCCTCCTCTGTAGGTAGTGGCAGGCGCGACAGCCCATCAGCATTACCATGCTGCTTTGTACCTTTGAATTCAATCTGATATTGATGTGCCCCTAGGAAAAGGGACCATCTCTGGAGTCTCTGTGCTGTCATCACCGAAACACCCTTCTTAGGGTTAAAAATGGATACCAACGGCTGGTGGTCTGTCAGAAGTGTAAACTTTTGGCCCTGCAGGTAATGATTAAACTTCTTTACTCCCCACACAAGGCTGAGAGCCTCCCTATCTATCTGAGCATAGTTGCGCTCAGCGGAGGTCAATGATCTGGATGCGAACGCGACTGGCCTCTCCAGGCCATTTGGCAACTTGTGTGAGAGTACTGCCCCAATACCATATGGAGAAGCATCACAAGCCAAACGAATAGGCAGCGTTGGGTTGAAGTGAGCCAACACTTCCTCCGAGGTGATCAATGCCTTGCTTTTGCGAAAGGCCCTCTTACAGTCCTCGCTCCACTTCCATGGTACTCCCTTCTGCAAAAGAGCGTTCAGCGGGTGCAGCACCGTGGATAAATTTGGCAGAAACTTATGGTAATAGTTAATCAACCCTAGGAACGACCTCAACTGGGATACATTGTCCGGAGCGGGAGCCTTCACAACAGCTTTGATCTTGTCAGGAGACTTATGAAGCCCCTCCTGGTCAATGACATGACCACAGTACGAGATCCGCTTCTGAAAGAACTCACATTTCTGGCGATTAACTCGAAGTCCATATTCTTTCAATCTGGTGAGCACCAGTTCCAAATTTGCAAGGTGTTCCTCGTCATCATCTCCTGTAATCAGAATATCGTCCAGGTAACATTGTGTGCCTGGAATTCCCTGTAATACCTGCTCCATGGCCCTCTGCCAAATTGCTGGAGCCGATGCCACTCCAAAAACCAGTCTATTATACCGGTACAAGCCTCTATGCGTGTTGATCGTGAGATACTGGCGTGACTCTTCCTCAACTTCCATCTGTAAGTACGCCTGCGCCAGGTCTATCTTGGTGAAGTGTTTCCCGCCAGACAACGAAGCGAAGATATCCTCAATCCGCGGAAGCGGATACTGCACCGTGTGAAGCACCGGATTAACAGTGATCTTGAAATCTCCACAGATGCGAACCTTCCCCGGTTCCCCCGGCTTGTTGCTCGATGAACGCTTCATGACGGGAACAATGGGCGTGGCCCACTCACTCCAGTCTACCTTAGACAGTACTCCTGAACGTTCTAGCCCTTCCAGCTCAGCTTCTACAGCAGGTCGTATCGCATAAGGTACCGGTCTGGCTTTGAAAAATTTCGGGTTTGCATGTTCTTCAACCTTGATATTTGCCGTAATTCCTCTCAGTGTTCCCAGTCCCTGTTGGAACACCTCTTTAGCATCGTCCAATATTCTGGACAATCGTTTAGGTTTGACATCTTTTTTACCGGAATCTACCGTTAGTGCTTTTAAGGAATGCCAGTCCATATTTATTTTCCTAATCCACTCCCATCCCAGTAGTGGTGGACCTCCCTCAGGTAGCACATATAAGTCCATTCCTTGGCTTTCTTTGCCCTTGTGGACCACCTTTACCTCTATTTTCCCGATGGGGTATACTCTTTGCCCCGTGTATGTTTTCAATACAATCTCCATATCCCGTAGGGGAATATGTGGGAATAACCTTTTGTAACCTTGCTTATTCATGACCGTCAATGCCGATCCAGTGTCCAATTCCATCTTCACTCGGGCTCCTGCTATCTGAAGTGTGACCCAAATTGTTTGGAGGTCTGCTTCCTTACCAACATTGTGTACTCTTAGACTACCCAGTTCATTACTGCTGGAGTCTGAATCTGACTTCTGTTCGTTCGAACTGTTCTCTGTCACCTTGTGTACCTTTCTGTACTTTTCCTGCGGTGACTTTTTGTTGCTGGTCTTCTTTCCTGACCGGCATACTTTAGCTATGTGACCAAGCCTGCCACATTTTCTGCATTCCTGATTTTTGAACCAGCACTGGTTCTGATCGTGCGTTGTCTTTCCACAACGATAACATTTTACTGTACCCAAGACCATTTGATTGGTGCTGAGTTCCGGTGACCGTAGCTGCATTTCCGCCGTGCCTCTCGCTGCGGCTTCGTGCGATGCTGCAATAGTGACAGCTTTATCAAGCGTAAGATCATTCTCCTCAAGCAGTCGCTTTTGTGTTCCTTCTTTTAACAATCCACACACAAATTTATCTCTCAGCGCATCTGCTAGTCCTGTTCCAAACTGACAGTACTTTGATAGCTTACGCAGTTCAATTAAAAATTCAGCGTTGCTTTCGTCTTTCAGCTGCGTTCTTCTGTAAAATTTAAATCATTCCGCTATCATCAGCGGCGTGGGGTTTAAATGATTTTTCAGGACAGTAACAATATTCGCGAAAGTCTGATCCGCCGGTTTATCTGGTGATAGAAGGTGCTTCAATAGCCCGTATGTCTTCGCACCCATTGAGCTTAATAAGGTTAGTGCTTTCTCATCATCTGGTACCTTATTTACTTTACAATAAACTTCCATGCGTTCTACATACGTGGTCCAATCTTCGATATCGCTATCAAAGGTATTAATGTTCCCATGTTTAGGCATCCTTGCAAGTTTAATTTTTTTTTTTTTTTTTTCAAAATGGCGGCTTCCCGCCCTTGTCTTCTTCCCCCGCCTACTAAAATGGCGGCTTCCTGCGTTTGGCGGTCTTTCCCGCGCTCGTCTTCTTCCCCCGCCGACTACAATGGCGGATTCCCGCGTTTGCCTTCTTCCCCCGCTGGCTGCAATGGTGATTGCCTTGCTGCTGCCGTTCTCGCCTCCCCAGCGGTTCTCAATTCCCTGACGCTGCTTTGCCTCGCAGCCCCGCTTGCAGCCCGGTCCTTTACACCGGCTGCGTTTGAGTTCTCCGCGGCTCTCGTGCCTTAAGCTGCCCCAGTCGCTGCGCCTCTCGGCCTCGATTGCAGCCCGGCCCTTTTTACCGGCCGTGGTCGAGTTCTCCGCCCTTCTTCCTCCGTTTTCCCTCCCCTACTCCACAGCCAAAGCGGCCGACTTTCTGCTCGTGTCGCTGATCGGCTTACCCACCACCGTGGTAGAAGGAATGATCACTGCCTGTCGCTGATGGAGGGCTTCGTGGTCAGAATTTTTTTTCTTTTTAACCCGGGTTCTCGATGCCTCCCGTGCGATGGTGCTCAGCAGGATGATGAGGGCGGATGCCTCTTCTCGACGCCCGTTCTGAGGACGAAGCTGCCTTGGATGTAAAACTGCCGCAGGGTAAGATCGGACTCGTCGCCACTGTTGAGTCTGTGTGTCCCAGTTATGCGTATGATCAATCACTGGACACAGACAACAAGAATAACTTTTATCAGGTCTTTACTATTCGGAGGTCAGGGCTGAACTGCCCAGCAAATCCCTACACAACACTTATATACCGGTGTGGTCACCACCGGTATTACAGTATACAGCAGCCAAGAGAAAGTAGTACATCTCTTAAGGTAGTTCTCTTAAGGTGGAACAGGTTACATACACCACAGTTGTCATTGCATAACAGTGATAGTGAGTGTGAGGGGTGCATAGTAGAATGGTGAAGTGATTTTATACAGAGAGAGAGAGGGATGGTTAAGGGTGCAAGGGATGTAAGGGTAAGTTGGGATGTGCAGGAGTAGGTTGACAATGCAGAGTGCTGGTGATGAGAGGAGATGGGGAGCAGATTGAAGGTAAGTGTGATGTTGTACTCACTTTTGCTGTGCATGGCAGATCATTGAACCTTTTCCTGCACTGAACCCAGGTGCGTGCACACAAAGACCTGGCGCTAACACCCTCAGCAATTTGCAGCCAGGCTGCCTTGGTTTGCTGTGGAGGCTTCCTCCGTCCATTTGAGAGGAACAGTACCTCTTGGCGTCCTCTCACTCCCTCCACAAGAGCATGGAGGGAGTCATCATCGAATCTTGGAGGGGCCTTGGCTCTTGAAGCAGTCATCTCGCTATCAGTAACACCGAGAAGCACCAGAATATGAATGAAAAACCACAAGGCTGCCTGGGCCCCTTAAATGCAGTTGAATGGAAGACGTCAGCAGAGGTAAGCAGCAGACCCAAACCCACTGATTAGGCCGGGTGGCGCGCACGACGGGCTTAATAAGCCTAGTTAAGGGAAAATAGTTCATTCAGAGCGGCTGAAACCGGCAGCGGGACCGGATCCCGCCAACAAGCCAACCCGACTCCAACTTGCCGCCGATGGCCTTTGTGTCTGTCTTCACGGAAGAAGATGCAAAAAACCTCCTGGAAATAGTGGAGAACCAAGGGTCTAGTGAGAGTGAGGAACTGAAAGAAATTAATATTAGTAAAAAAATAGCACTGGAGAAATTAATGGGACTGAAAGCCGATAAATCCCCTGGACCTGATGGCCTACATCCTAGGGTTTTGAAAGAGGTGACTATAGAGATAGTGGATACATTGGTTGTCATTTTCCAAAATTCCATAGATTCTAGAACGGTTCCCGTGGATTGGAAGGTAGCAAATGTAATCCCACTATTTAAGAAAGGAGGGAGAGAGAAAACGGGGAACTACAGACCAGTTAGCCTGACATCATTAGTAGGGAAAATGTTAGAATCTATTATTAAGGACGTGGTAACAGGGCATTTAGAAAATAGTAATAGGATTGGGCAGAGTCAACACGGATTTATAAAAGGAAAATCATGTTTGACAAATCTGTTAGAGTTTTTTGAGGTTGTAACTAGCAGAATACAGGAAACTTTGTTATATCCAGCACCGACGGGACCGAGCTGTTGCCGATCTATTAAAACTGCCGGACATACAAAGTTAATGTTGAAGCATACGGAGGTTTTCATCTCCGTATCTGACAACAAACACTGTTGCTTAGCAACAGCTTCTAAACAGTCGGCTGCAGCTGCAAGCGTCTCTAGCTGAAGCTGTTGCTATAGCTACAGACCTTGCAGTGCCTGACTAGGAAAAAAAAAGCAACGAGAACTAAAAACCTTATAGAAAACGGCTCCTGATTTTTGCCGTTAGATCAAGTATTCTGGACATATAACCTCCGGATAAACCAAAGTTTCCTGTAGATAAGGGGGAACCAGTGGATGTGGTGTATTTGGATTTTAACAGAAGGCATTCGATAAGGTGCCACATAAAAGGTTATTAAACAAAATTAGGACTCTTGGGATTGGGGGTAATATACTAGCATGGATTGAGGATTGGTTAATGGACAGAAAACAGAGGCCTAGAAATTCGGTTGGTAGCGCCAGCGATTAGCGCCTAATGAGTCCGAAATGTGGGGCGTTACCCAATGTTCGGGCGGGCGCAATGAAGATAGCGACACCTCTCATATTGACTATACATTTAGCGTACGCCCGTGTGCGCAGGCAGATCATGACGTCATTTCAGTGTGCAACGCCTTTTTGGCGCCCCTGACCGGATATTCGGTGGCGCCCGGAACCTTTCTGCCTAGCGCTATTAGTGACAGTTCGATGGAACGTTCCCAGGCCCTTCTCGGAGTCGGAGGGCGCTATTTAAAGGGGACAGCTCTAGTATAAAAGCTGCAGCCACTTGGCCTGTTCATTGTGATCGTTGCTGCAGAGAGTTGGTGAGCTACTGTTGAGCAGTTTTTTTTGGATTTAGCCTTCGAATACTTGGGACCTTCAGACCTGTCCGGAGCAGTTGGAGCGCTACACATTACAGCGTGTTGCCCGACTGGCATCGGAATGGGAGCTGCTTTGGAGGGGAATGTCCTCATGGCCGGACACTTTGAAGGGGCACAGAGACGGCGGGAGAGAGGGCCGGGATTGGCCAGAAGGAGGAGGGGCAATGGAGGTCGGCCAATCCGAAGATACGCTGCGAGGGTATTCAGGCAGCAGGTGTCATACCTTGCCATGTCAGAGGAGCAGTGTGGGCGAAGACTCCGATTCGGTAAGGAGGTTGTGACTGAGCTGTGCCACCTGCTTGCTGAGGATCTGCAGCCGCGTCTACGGTGCAGGACCTCTCTGTCGGTGGCCGTCAAAGTGACTGTTGCCCTCAATTTTTACGCCAGCGGATCCTTTCAGTCAGCCACTGGGGACATTGCGAATATATCTCAGTTTGCAGTGCATTGTTGCATCCGGCAAGTGACAGCTGCCCTTTATAGAAGAAGGCGTCAATTCACCACCTTCCCTCTGACCCTGGAGAAGCAGGCGGAGCGCGCGCAGGGCTTCGCTGCTATTGCGGACTTCCCCATGGTGCAGGGGCGATTGATTGGACACACGTGGCTTTGCGGGCACCATTACTGAATCCTGAGGACTTCCGCAACCGCAAGGGGTTCCACTCCCTCAATGTCCAGCTGGTCTGTGACCACCGCCAAATGATCATGGCAGCCAACGCGCAATTCCCTGGGAGCAGCCACGATGCGTTCATCCTGCGGCAGACCTCAGTTTCTGACCTTTTTGAGGGGCCGGCTCACCCACGAGGCTGGCTTCTTGGTGACAAGGGCTACCCTCTCTGCCCATGGCTCATGACCCCACTCCGTTTGCCCGCCACCCCGGCAGAAGAGCTGTACAACAGCAGCCATCAGGTGACCAGGAACATTGTGGAGCACACTATTGGTGTGCTCAAACAGCGTTTCCGCTGTCTAGACCATTCGGGGGGAGCCCTGCAGTACTTACCGGGGCAAGTGGGTCGCATCGTCGTCGTCTGCTGCATGCTCCACAACTTGGCCATTCGACGAACCCAGCCAATGCCAGCTGTCCCTCAAGGTCCAGCAGAGCAGGCGGACGAGGAGGAAGAGGAGGAGGAAGAGCAGGCGGATGAGGAGGAGGAGGAGGAGCATGCGGACGAGGAGGAGGAGGAGGAGGAAGATGGGAGGGCTCCTGAAACTGGAAGGGCCGTCCGTCAGAGGCTCATCAGGACTCGGTTCAAGGCCCCTCTGACGGAATGATGGGTGTCATTCGTCCTGCGCACTTCAGATCGTACAAAGCCTCTGAAGGCCACCATGACTGTAAATAGTTACGAGTACCATTGTAAATTAAAACTTTTCTTTATTGTCAAAAAAGTCCTTCCTTCCAGCATAACAACGTCATGTCAACAGAAACCATAACTAACAAAATAACAGTTAACTCTTTGGCAAAGCCGCAAAACTAAACAAACCATTTCCAACAATCACAACAGGTGAGGGAGTCCTTGAATTTGGCCAAATAAACGTCTCAGCACCTCCCTCTACTGCTGGCCCCTTGATGGAGACCGACTTCTCTTTCGCGGTCGGCCCCTTCCCTCCCTGCTGCTCCTAAGTAATTGAGCCCCAGTGGCGGCGTCAAGGCTGGGGGACGCCTGCTGACTGTCTGGAAGCGCAGAAGCCCCTGAGGGATGGCCTGGACGAGCTCTGGGCTTGGAGGGTGCGGAGGCTGGCTGCTTGATCTGGCCATGGCTGGAAGCAGTCTGCACTGCAGGTGGTGGCAGCTGCACTGCAGATGTTGCAGCGGTGGCATGAGCAATGGTCACCTGCCGAGAAAGGACACCTGCACCATGGTCGGGCGACACACGGGCTCTCTGAGGGGACCGGCTTGGCTCATCCATCACAATCGACTGCTTCACTGATTCCTGGCCTCGTGTGGTACTGGAAGGGCCCGGGGTGATCCTAGCTGATGCAGATAGGGTGGCAGCAGTGAGAGTTTGCGTTGCCGCAATCTGGGTGTTGACAAGGCCAGCAAGTGACTGCGTGGCAGCAGTAAGGACCTGTGTGGCAGGTGCCAGTGCTTCGGAGAAACCCTGGACAGTTCTTTCCATTGCTTCGGACAAGGCCGGAGCAGTCCGTTCCACTGCCTCGGACAAGCCCTGGACAGACTTTTCCAGGGATTGTCCGAAGCTCTGAACAGTCCTTTCCATAGCGGCCTCAAAGCCCTGGACAGTCCTCTCCATTGCTGCCCCGAATCCCTGGACAGTCCTTTCCATTGCTGCCCCAAAGTCCAGCACACTCTTTGCCTGTGTTTCTATCGACTGAGGCATCCTCCCCACTGCAGCCATAAGCTCAGTGTGCCTGAGCCGGGCCTGGGTGCTTATTTCAGCCAGACTACGCACCTCCTCTGCACTCTGTGCAGCAGTCATCGCTCCCTGCCTTGCCCTCCGGGGAGCCGGCGCCCGAACTTGCCTACCCCCCTCGCGTAGCTGCAAGCCGCTTGTTCCGGCAACTGGCTCCTCATCAGAGCCCCCCCACCTCCCCTCCAGGGAGCTACTATCCCCAGTCTGCAGATGTGTAGGCTCCCCTGAGGCTGGAACGGATGGTCCGGCTTCCTCCTGATCCTCGCCTCCGGAGGCAATGGCACTGGCAGCTTCAGGGCACGGATCCCGAGTTGGTGATGCAGCATCTGAAAGCAGGGAGGTCGAAGAGTGGCTTTAGCAAAAGGACAGGTTGGCGGCAAGGCATGCCAGATTGCGGCAAGGCTCTGACATGGTTCCACAATGAGAAAGCATGCTGGCTGGGGGACCAAATGGAAGGAGACAGCTGTAAAAGGTGAGAACCTTACCATCGCTGTCGACAATGGGGTCGGCAGCTGCAGTGGTGACAGGACCACTCAGATGTCCTCCAAGAATCTGGTGCCCTCTCTCCTCGAGATCCGTGAGAGTGACCACTTGTGGAGGTCCGCCACCGGTTCGAAGCTGGTCCTTGCGGATCATTGCCAGCTTGGACTGCAGGGGAAAGAAGGGGAAGTTCTGTTACATGATGCCCTGAGTGATCATCTCATGCCCCCCATGGTGCAAGAGCCCTTACATGATGCCTTGAGTCAAATGTGCATGTGTGTGCCCAGAAAGGGCCATGGGTGCTTGCTGACAGATGGCCATTGGGGCATCATGGCTACAGGGTGCGCGAAGTCAGGTGCAGATGGAGGGAATCAGAAGTTTGCATAAACAACACTCACCCTAACGACCCGAGTGAGGTCGTTGAATTTCTTCCTGCACTGAATGCTGCTGGAGTTGACCCTCTGACAAACATCCCTCCAAGCTCGGTGGTACTCCTTTTGATTCGGCCTCCTGCCATTGTCAGGATAGAGAACATCTCGACGGCGCTCCACTGCGGACACCAACTGCTCCAGAGCCTCAGTGCTGAAGCGCTCTGCTCTCTGTCTCACCTTCTCCATCTTGACCAAGTTTTTTGCGCCAGAGAAGGGCGAGCGCCGATTCTGAGGCCTACAGAGCAATGAGTGTGGAAGCTGAGGCTGACTGACCCACCTCTTTAAGAGCCGGCCGGCGCCTGGAAGTCTTGTGGTTATCGGTAATTGAGATCACCTGCGCTGTGCCCGTCCGCGCCGATATTGGGTAGTGCCGGAAGTTTTGCGCCTTAGGAGGCCCGTGCAATGTCTGAATTCGCGCCTCAATCCCCTTTGGGGGCGATGCAACCCAATATCGCGCCAGGCGGCGATAAGTTTCGTCTGGCTATAAACTGTGCGCAGCGCCATTTCTAACGCCTCAAGCGGGGCTATACCCAATTTCTAGGCCAGAGAGTAGGAATAAACGGGTCATTTTCGGTTTGGCAGACTGTAACTAGTGGGGTACTGCAAGGATCAGTGCTTGGGCCTCAGCTATTCACAATCTACATCAATAATTTAGATGACGGGACCAAATATAATATATCCAAGTTTGCTGATGATACAAAGCTAGGTGGGAATGTAAGTTGTGAGGAGGATGTAAAGAGGTTTCAAGGGGATATAGACAGGCTAATAGAATGGGCAAGAACATGGCAAATGGAATATAATGTGGAGAAATGTGAAGTTATCCACTTTGGTAGGAAAAATAGAAAAGCAGAGTACTTTTAAATGGTAAGAGATTGGGAAATGTTGGTGTTCAGAGGGACCCGGGTATCCTTCTCCATGAATCACTGAAAGGTTATGTGGTATCTTGAGGTGGCCATAGATGGAGACGGACACAGGTTAACTCCGTGACATGGTTTAATCAACACTTGCACATAAAAGCTTCTGCCATGAGGCAGCAAAAACAAAGAGTACAACCAGTACAGACCAGACTTAACTCAGGAGACCAATTGCCACAGCACCACCAGGTGGATCAGGTTACTCATAACCTCCCAGGTTACTACAGTTTACATGCAGATACAGCAAGCAATTAAGAAAGCAAATGGTATGTTGGCCTTTATTACAAGAGGATTTGAGTATAAGAGTAAAGGGGATAAAAATTGAGTCGTGCCCCCTTTGGGGCGCTAACTTTGCCGGGGCCCCGCGACCGAAATGGAATGGTTGTGCCCCAAGAGAGAAGCGGGGAAGCGCCTTAAAGGATGGGGCCTTGAGCAGCGTGACCCGGGGCCCAGGTGGGCCCCCGGGGATCGGGAGTGCCGGCAAAAGAGCCCGGCACTCAAGAGAAGTGCCGGGCTCCTGGAGTGCATCCGGCACTCCTCGGGATGGCGGATAAGGAGGCCGGGGACAGGAGCGGAGGCAGGTGCTGGCAGGCGGTCAGCAACAAAAATGTCCGCCCGGCACCTCGCCTTTAAATAGCGCCACCCCAGCCACAGGTAGGCCCCCCTGACCCCATCGGGCATAGCTTCCGGTGGTAAGTCAGGAGGCACTCCCAGAGATCACGGCCGGGGCGCGAGCAGGACGCTGCACACGTTGATGAGGACATCGCCGGCGGTGCAGCACCATGGGGTGCTAACGGTTAGCGCCGCCACTAACCTCCCGCTGAATTTCGCGGGAGGCGTTGGCGGTGCCGCGCCCAGGCGCTAGTTACTTTGCGCCCCGTTAGCGCCCTCTTAGGGCGCTATCGGGAGGCGCAAAGCAACCCAATTTGTCCCCCAAGATATCTTACTGCAATTATATAGGGCCCTGGTGAGACCACACCTGGAGTATTGGGTACAGTTTTGGCCTCCTTACCTAAGGAAGGATATACTTGCCATTGAGGGAGTGCAGCGAAGTTTCACCAGACTGGTTCCTGGGATGGGGGGATTGTCCTATGAGGAGAGATTGAGTAGACTAGGCCTATATTCTCTACAGTTTAGAAGAA